>NC_137866.1:47971237-48028737 GCF_963924005.1 Protomyctophum bolini
GCATGCGTGCGTGCGTGCGCGCGTGTGGTGGCGGGTGGGGCTATAGCTAATTTATGCTAATAACATCTCTAGCGCTCAAGCTGCCCAAAAATGATAGCAGAACCTTTTGGCTTCTGAAAAATCTTTTCATCCTATTGAATAACAAAAAAAAGAAAAGTGGGCTTTTCAACACCTTGCAAATAAGACAGCTGAATGAGCATCTCCCCCCCCCCTCCCCCTCCCCCTCTCTCTCTCTCTCTCTCTCTCCATCCCCCCCTCCCTCCCTCTGTTTCTCAGGCCGTGTGTTTTGTTCTTCATATATTTGATGAAACCAGTCCGCCATTTCCGCATTCAACCATAACATTTCTTCCCCCTCCACTCCACCCCCCCCCCCCCCCCCACCCCCCCAAAAGAGAAAGAAAAAGTGCCTTAAATTAATCAGGACCTGAACGGCATACTGTATATGTGTGTATGAATCTATTACTGTACACAAATGGCATATGCATGCATGAGTGATGCCTCTTAATAAGTCTTCAAACAGGGTATTCTGTGTATGCATTCCTCCATCATAGCATGACACGCACGCACGCACGCACACGCACGCACACACGCACACACACACACACACACACACACACACACACACACACACACACACACACACACACACACACACACACACAGGGGGGGGGGGGGCTCCAAGTGCCTCAGCAGAGCAAGGGGCCGTAATGGCACTTCAATAAATAAGGTTGCTGAGAGTAGCTGCAATAAAGCATGTTGGAATCCACTGGCAAATGGAAGCAGCTGTGCACGTACAGATCTCTGTTCCACCTTAAACCATTCTGACCTGAGATCAGATTCTAAAAATGTCTTCTACATCCTGACAGTTTTCATTCTGACCTGAGATCAGATTCTAAAAATGTCTTCTATGTCAGTCGCTCTTCGATTTTTCAAAAATAGCAGACCTACAAGCTCGTAGCGCGCCACTCGGTGGCACGCTATGAGCTTGTAGATCTGCTATTTTTCAATAGCTAAAGCACGACATGATGCTAACACCAAAATGGGTTCCCACCAAAAATGGGTTAAACTTTCAAGGGTAAAAGAAAGCCCTGTTTTTCTCCTTTTTCTTCAAGAGCAAAACACAAAAAAAAACACCATGTATGCACCACACCTCGATTATTATTATTATTATTATTATTGTTATTTTCCAATGGAAATTCTTAATGGGTGTATTTTTTTAACCAAACCCCATTAAGTGTTATATTTAGTAAGTGTGACCCAAGTGCACAGCAAGAGAGGAGGCGTTGTTCAGGTTTAGTTCAGGTTTATTCACAAAAGGTTTGTATGGAAGGGAGTGGGGTAGTGGTAGATCGGTGGCTCTCCAGGTTGGCCAAACTCAGCAGGGGATTCCAAACACTGAGGAGGAGAAGGAGAGGAGGCGTCAGTCTTCAGAGAAATAACAAAGGCAGGAAGAAAGTTGCACGGCTGGGAAATAGCTATGTAAGGCTAAAACAGTAACTAGCTCTAACTCAGTTTAACAACACATAAAGGCTTGAGCTGTACTTTACCATACATGTAGACTGTGATGTGAAGCTCTGGCGTGGAATGAAGGGCAGACTGGGTTCTTGTAGAGGCAGTGCTTGATTGCAGGATGGAAGACAGGTGCAGAGGATTGGTGCAGGAGAGCAGGTGTGCTGAGTAGAGCCATGGAGTAGTCAGTGAGGGGGGAGTGGCTAAGCAGTGCTTGTGAAGGTGAGGAGGAGTGAGCCGTAACATTAAAGGCGCAGTGAAATGAAAAATAAGTTTTTCACACTTTTAGACCATATCCGTGGTCATCATATGGGCATACCTAACAATGGATGCCAAAACAATGGGAAAATTCTCATTTCTGTGTGTTTTTATATCAAAGGTCCATAAAAACGATTGTATTATTTATTTATTAAAACGAAAACGTGCTGCGTGATGACGTGTAGAGGTACACATCGATAAAAGCCAATAAAAATGAAGCTCACATGTTTAATTCCCCATGTCTGCGCATCCATGCAACACAGCTGCTTCTGATTACAGATTTCTCCGTTTTTATTTCCATTCAAGATAACATTCAGACAGTGTATTACTCGGTTTCAACTTAATCATCACGCTAAAATATGTTTCTGAAAACATTATAGGGTAGAAATAAGCCACATAACAGTAAACTGGTTGTGCTGGGCGACCGTCTGATTTATAAACAAACAACACCACGCTGTTGCGCATAGCATTAGCCACCGTCCCTAGCTACCGTCCCATCGCCTGAAGGGATGCGACACTCTGATTGGTTCAGAAACTTCAGACCGGTGTTTCATGTGGAAACACCATTTTCATGTTATTCACCATTTCCGTTTCACTGCGCCTTTAAGACCTGGAATGCATGGCATGGCATCTTATCTTATCTGTGTAGTTCTGTAGTTTTTTATAAACATATAGAGAAATGACCATATCCATGCAGGTCACATCATGTGGGCATACCATAACAATGGAAGCCAATACAATGGTCCATAAAATCACATTTTAATGACTTCCTTTGAACGAAAACATGATGCCTGAAGACACGTCGAGTCCCTCTTGAATAAAAAAAAATTATCTTGATTTCCCTCACCTGTTTGATTCCCATTGCTGCACGGTCCTCCACCACACACAGCTGATGTTGATTATACAGAACTATACATTCAAGACGACATCCAGACAGTGTATACTCATTTAAAACTTAATCAGCATGATCAAATATGTATCTGGAAACATTATAGGTTAAGAAATAAGCCATTATATGCTGCACATGCTCTGTATATCTGACTTTATACGTTTTTAAGTTTTGTAAACAACTCCAGTGTGTCGCGGAGAGTGTCCCATAACCTGAAGGGATTCTCAATCCCATCAGGTTATGATTGGTTCAAGAAGCTGCATAATACTGCATTATAGTGAAATTCCCCAAAAGCCCATTGCAGCAAAAATTGTGAAAATGTGTGCAAATCTTTGAATATTCTTTCACAAGCAGTCTGACTTCCAAAGTCCCATTCCAAAGTGCCAGCGCTCGCCCATGGCAGTCTGCTGCATGTCACCCATGGGCGGATGCGTGCAAGCGACCTCGCTTCAACAACAGGTATAGCCTACGCTTAACTGTCAGGAAATGGCTTCATTTATTAATTTAATTTCAATCTTTTATAATTCTCTGAATCTGCTGTTGCACTTC
This sequence comes from Protomyctophum bolini, assembly GCF_963924005.1. Classification (NCBI taxonomy): domain Eukaryota; kingdom Metazoa; phylum Chordata; class Actinopteri; order Myctophiformes; family Myctophidae; genus Protomyctophum; species Protomyctophum bolini. The sequence continues at coordinate 47,974,443 of NC_137866.1, forward strand.
AAAGAGGCGCGTGTGTTCGTGCGTGTGTGTGTCTCTACTCCGAGTCTCTCTCGTGTGACTGAACTTCTCACCCTATCTCTAAAAGGGAGATGCCAGACCACCCGTCTGAGAAAACTAATTTGGTCCGCTTGTATAGGCCTACCTTATTATTTCAGCTATGAACCACACTTCATGACCATACATTCATTATGATAATTATAACAGTCACACCTTATATAGCTCAGACTTATTATTGTACGAATAATCTTATTCTAAAATTAATTGGTTGATTAATCATCACCACCCCCACAGCCGTGGGTCTTTTCACATTCTGTGCCTCGTATGGAGGTCAAATCGAGTACATGCTTACATGTCCTCAGTGTTAATGTAACTCTGAGAATGAAATCATTTGAAATCACGGATTATTAAATGAACACTGGAACATATACTGCTAAACTGTCACTTTCAATGTGTGGCTTCCCCTGAAAGCATTGCAGAGTCTGTATAAAACATTATACAAACAAATAGGAAGATTATTTAGCATTTTTTTGTTTATTTTGTATTTTTTATATATAAATCTGTTTTGCTATTGAACACCCTTTACGTCTGTGTGTTCTTTCGAAAATATTGAACCAATGGAATGTGGTAAAAAAAAACGCTTTGGACAAAACCTCTTAACTCCATTGGACCCTCAAACTGTCCGCTAAAGCAACTCCACCACCTCTCCCCTCTCATGTAAAGTACAGTAATTGACAATATATAAAGTCACAACACCAACTTTGATGAGGCAGTATTGCTTTGTTTTCAAAACACAAGGATTTCTCAATTTCCTGGAAAAAAATGAACATTTTGGAGTTAGGTGGTTTCTTCCCCGACAGCAGAGATATACAGCACACGTGTTATTGACGTATATTAACTAAATACCGGTAGATTATTCACCTGTAAATAAAGGCAGCAGATTATGGAAAGCGTTGACATATATTGTGGGTTTGGTTGTTATACACATTTTCTTTTGGGAGTAATCATATGCACCTGTTTGCAGCTGAGGGGCCAAACAAAGGAGCCGAAAGCCCCCCCCCCCGAATGAATAATGTGAAACAAGCCGTTTTCCATCAGTGCAACATTGAAACAAGTCCTTTTCCTCTTATGTGTTTCCCCCCCCCCCTACCAAAGCATGTCAGCCACAAGGTGCTGCGGGATCAATTTCCCCGGGATTAGGTTGTGCCTGCGGGGAAATGATTGCTTTTTCTAATGCTTAGTAACAATTTTTCAATTTCCTCCGGTCTTTGTTACTCTCAACATACTCCCCCCCCCCCCCCCCCCCCCCCCCCCCCTTTGCAAATGAGCAAAAACAGAGGCGAAGCGCGCGGTGCGGCGTTTTGCTTTGCTTGTGCGAACTTCACCTTGGGACCCGCGCCGTCATTTGCATATATATTGAGAACATACGTTTTTGGTTTATAATAGTCACCGTTGTGGGGGTTGGCGGGGGGGGGGGGGGTTGTGGGGTATAGGGGTGTAGGGGGGGCGCAGGCAGGCTGGCAGGCATTCTGTCACCTGTTATGAGCCTCTTGTCCGCGTGAACATCCCTTTGCGAGACGCGGGGCGGCAGGCGATAATTACGCTGCCGGGACTAAACTGGTGTTGCTCTTTTCCCCCGCACGGCATTGTTTTTTAAAATGTGAAACAGAATCACCTCGGGCTAGAACAAAGGCCGTGTCTCCTCTATGACTCTACAGGGACCCCCCCCCCCCCTCCTCTCTCTCTCTCTCTCTCTCTCTCTCTCTCTCTCTCTCTCTCTCTCTCTCTCTCTCTCTCTCTCTCTCTCTCCCTTTGTCTCATGTTGAGGGGCTCCCGGACATCATTTCTGGGGGAGTTTTACAGAAATAAATAATAATCATCATTTGGCTTCGTGGCACAATACTTTGAACCCTGAACTGTGTTGATTAAGATATATATATATATATATATATATATTAATATATATACTTTTATGTGGGCGTTGATACGGTAGGCTATATGTTCATATTGTCCATGTGCAGTGAGGTTGCGAAAGAGACTCATTTGAGGTTGAATCAAAGGTGATGCGTCACACAGATGGTTACATGGCAGTGGGTTTATTGCCCTGCTATATGCAGATCTGAATCATAAGGGCTGTATAATTTATGCTCCTTATACTGTAGCACAAGTGGGGGTTGCTCGCCAACAAAGAACAGATCTGCAAAAGGACTGCGAAGCCACACGCTGGATCTGTTCTTTTTCGGCGAGCGCCTCTTCATGTGGACTTGGAAATATAAGCAATAAGCATGACGGAATTCACATCCTCTTTATCTTGTCATCGATTATTCATCGATATATATTTTTAACCCATTAAAACCGGGAAAGCATCTGTGTCACATTTGATTTTGACATTATAAGATTGTACTTATAATCTTGTATTGCTCTTTGACTTTACTGCTTTACTCATTTAAACGTGGGTTTACTCGGTTTGTTACAGAAAGCACACGGGTGAGGCTGAGTGTTGTGGACGTGACTCTCGCTGTGAGTCTGTGACTCATGATGCTGAGTGAGTCTGAGTATAGCTACTGGATATGCTGCTTCATGTTTGCTTTGTTCCCATCCTTTCCATTTTGCCTAAAGGACCACTTCACCACTTTTCAACCTATCTTCATATAATATAGGTCCTCAATAATAATCATGATAAAATGGCACGATTTCTTTCTACTCAGTCTGTGTCTCATAGGAGGGCTGTGGGCAGTTTAGAAACCGTCTTCCAGTGACATCATCATTAGGCAGATCTTTTTAAAACAAGATTCTTTTATAAAAAATGTTCAGATTTTCATTATCGGGAGAACGGTGGCTTCCATGTTCGCATTGCAACTTTTCAGGACTAGAAAACCTGCGGTTTCTATTGGCTTGCATTCCCCATCGATGATGTCACTGGAAGACGGTTTCTGAACTGCCCACAGCCCTCCTATGAGACACAGACCGAGTAGAAGAAAATTGCGCCATTTTTTCATGATTATTAGTGAGGACCTATTATATGAAGATAGGTTGAAAAGTGGTGAAGTGGTCCTTTAATTCTTTTTATGCATTTAACTATACTTGAGGGCTCCTCTGTTATTAAAAATCGCAACGTTTACAAACCATTGTGTTTTGTGTGTGTGTGTGTGTGTGTGTGTGTGTGTGTGTGTGTGTGTGTGTGTGTGTGTGTGTGTGTGTGTGTGTGTGTGTGTGTGTGTTTTTTACCCAATCAGACCTGAGACCGAACAACTGCCTTCTACTAAATTAGTGATTTTCAAACATTTTTGTGCCAAGGACTCAAGGAGCCCCAAAAGGATATTTACATCTGAAAATGTTTTGTGTTAAAACATCCTAAATCATTCAAAATATTCCAAAAACTTTCAAGATTTCAAGAAAGAAATAGCAGATGTACAGTACAAGCAAAAAAAACAACAACAACACTGCTCTAAATCCTATAAGAGCTATACTTTAAAAACGCGTTCAATTCAAAACTGACACAGATGCTTCCCCGGTTCTAATGGGTTCAAATGCAAAAGGTGTTGTCACGAAGGCCTTTTCAACGGCCACGAACCCTCACAGAATGTACTGAAAAAAAGAACAGTACAATTATTATTCAGCGTGTTATAGAATATGAATACGAGAGTTAGCATGCAGCGTGAGCATATATGGGACATCTATCATCGTCATTCTGGAGGTGGAGAACACCTGGAGGACATCATCGCTGGAGGATCCAAGCAAATAGAAACTGCTGGCTTTCTATTCCTGGGAAGTTAGCGTGCCATGATTGATTGATTGATTGATTGATTGAAAATTGTATTAATAGTTCGTAGAAAGGGTATACAGTTCAAGGAAAGTGCAGGAAAAGCACTAACACTTGTTTACATAAGCAATGGGCCTAATGACGATGTCACTGTTAGGCGGGTTTAATTCTGAAGTGTCCACAGAAAATAATGCTACCATTATCATCATCATGTGCATTATAGTGATGACCGATTTGAAAATAGGTTGACAATGGGTGAAGTCGTGCTTTTAACCACTTTCAAATGATGTTTAAAACAAGAGTGACAATAGCCAACGTGCAAGCTTGTATATTGGCTATTGTCCGTGTTTGTGCAACATATTGCAGTGCACATTCTTCTACAATGAAGTAGGGCACATATACATTTTTTTTTTTTTTAAGGGAAAAAAGAGAGAGTTGAAATATGGAGACTGCACGGTTTTCTGCCCCCGACGGCGGCCGGCAACCACATGCATGCATGGATGCCTCTGTTGTCGGAGCTGCTTTTCAAAGGGCATCACGCTGCAGACTGCAGCTGGCACGCACAGGGGCATCCTTCACATGTTGCTATAGAAGCACGGCCAAGTTGGCACGTATACTGAAGGACCCCCTCCCTCGTCCGTCGCCCGCCTGCCCGCCCTCCCGCCGGCTCTCTCCTGGGTCATATGCTCTCTATATAGAGTCTATACTATGGGAAGTGAAACATAAAGTCTGTCTGTCTGTCTGTCTGTCTGTCAGTCCGTTTACGCCTGTCTGTTCCGGTATACAATGACGTTCCTGAACTGCAACGGATGTAAAAGTTGCAGGACAATATTATGTTGCTATGCGTGACTCATCGTCGTCCAATCCGTTTGCCCATGTGTATAGTGCTGCTTCCTCTTACACATAACACTCTCTCACAGTTTACTTCACCACGTCGACAATAAAAGATAATCCACACGCTGCCTGCGCTGGCGAGGGTCTACAATACGTATACTGTATACGTATAGGATGATTCATCAAAGCAACGTTTCGGTCACACACACACACACAGTCACACACACACACACACACACACACACACACACACACACACACACACACACACACACCACATTCCCATGCATGCATGCACTCTCAAACAGACATTTCGAGTTATGGCCCCACTGCGGGGTCAGGATTGACCAATTCGACTTGTATTAAAGCGTTTCCGTTTTTGCCGACGCCATACACAAGTTGAAGCTGGAGTCATTTCCATCCACCAGCTGTCTATATAACATCCAGGAAGAGACACCTGCTCTAGGCGTTTTCTTGCCGCCTCTTGACGCTTAAGTGTGCATGCATGCACCCTTATAGCGTATAAGTGTCCTTGAGCAGGACACTGAACACCCCCCCCCCCCCACCCTCCTAACTGCCCGAGCATGATCAGCATGAGGTTGATGTGTTGCATGCATGGATGGTGTCCTTTTCCTCCACCGTCGGTGTGTGAACGTATATGTGTGAAAGGGTGAATGTGATGCACCTTGGATATAAAGCTATATATGTAAATGCACCATTTATCATGTAATCACTTAAACCACATATGGCCGAGGGGGGAGGGCTGTATGCTAGTGAGCTTTCTGTTATTTGGGGGGGGGAGCGCTTTCGCTGAAAATAGCATGCAAGCTTGTCGATTTCCTATATACAAAAGCTTTCCTCACAATACGGATGCATGCATTTACGTTCTTAATGAGAGCGTCTGATATCAACAACACGGTTCTAAATGGCTTGAGACCTGTATATACTGTACATGAACTGCAGTGATTCTCCACACACGTGTGCACGGGGCCCCTGCATGCAATCAAGATGGACAGATCCTATAGTCATTCTGTAATTGCCTGATAAATTAACCGGTGCAGACACCCTGTCAAAACAGCAGACATGTCTGCTATATACCACGCGATGACGATCCCTATGTGTGATGGACTGGAGTTGCTAATGACAACTTCCCAAGTCTGTCCCCTCGGGCTGAGGGACGCGAGCGCCACGCAACCCCCCTCCCTCCCCCGTCCCATCCGTCCCTATTAGAATAATGCATCAAATGGACATTTTAATTTGAAGTTCAATTCCTCCTCAAGGCTCTGTAAGTGTCTGCTAGCTAGCAAGCACGCTCACTTGGGAGAGAGGAGGAGGACCTATCTTTCTTCTTTTTTCTTCTTTTTTTTTTTGCAAGGTTGGTGTGTGTGCGTGGGATCGGAGCCATTCTTGCATCCCAATAGACTGCTCAGATATTCACATTTGAAAATTGAAGGACACACACGCCTGGCTTCTGTAGAAATTATGTTTGGCAACGTTGGCCAGTTGTAAATATATTTTTGGAATCCTACACACAATCGTCATGTTCACTTATTATTTGTGTAACAAACGTGTTACACTCTCAGAGTCTAAATGCAGAACCAAATAAGGGGCTCATTTGGATCAAAGACACGACATCACGCGTCGTCTTTGTTCTATAGCAGCACATGTTCCTGTATACTTCAGCTCGTCAATAAAAAGAAATAAAACTGATGATGACTCATTGATTTTCACAAACAAACCAAATTGCCAGTAATGGCTTCCACTCTGATTCGCTGCTGCTGTGACTCTTTGGGAAACCATCCCCACTCAGCAGTTCTGTGTCAGAGAGAGAGAGGGAGAGAGAGAGAGAGAGAGAGAGAGAGAGAGAGGTAGGCTACGTACGCGCAAGCTTTATGTGCTGATATAACACGCGTGAAATGAACATCACCGCAGTGCCAGTGGTGTCTGATCATTCACCGACGGGGGGGCCCCCATCACGCAGCACCTGCCTCACGCTCAGCTGTCTCCGTGCCGCGCGATTGACCCGACCGCACGCCGCGGCTAATAAACAGACCAGCTCCTTATCATCACCGCCGCGACTCCATTAGTGGGCGGGGGGGGGGGGGGGGGCTGACCGCGCAGCAAATTATAAAGGCGAAGTTTTAATGGGTTTTTTTTGCTATATTGCGCCCGCCTGCACTGAGACTGCGAATCTGCACCTAGAGGCCCCCGATGTTAAACCACCCCTAACCCCCCCCCCCCCCCCCCCGGGCTCTGCTTCATCATCATGATGACAGTAGAAAGCGGGTCAGGCGCTGGCAGTCCGTCATGGTCTGCTTTGACCTAGAACTCCACTTTTATCCATCATCTGCATGAGCAGCCAGTGGTGAAACGTATATACATTTATAGTAGCCTACTGTAGCCTACCCTAAGTACAATTTTGAGCTTATTTGTATAAGTATTTCCAATTTCCAAATACTTTTTACTTCTACTCAGAGGCAAATATTGTATACTTTTACTCCACGACATTTATTTGGAAACTTTATAGTTACTATAGTTACTTTATAGATTTTCATTATTATTGTTACAAAACATATAGATAGCCTATACATTAACCACTTCAGACCTATTTATGCTTTGGGTATTTAACAAATAGACTAAATGGGTTTAGAAAGATTTTAATACAATTTATACTTTTGTATACTATTGTCCAGGGTGAGTCCAAGATATGTGAAACTGGCAACCTGTCCTACTGTCTTATACCATTAATGAGGAGCGGGTTAAGTCCAGTGTGGGTTGTTGTTTCATTTCAATGACCAGTTCTTTTGTTTGGTCCACATTCAACTCTGAAATAGTTTTCAGTGCACCACAAATGAGAAATGGTGTTCTGATAGAACGTAATAGAGTCATTGTCATGGAGCAGTCCGACAATGGCAGTGTCATCAGAGTATTTTAAAAGCACGTGACGTTGCTGGGTGAAGGGCTAATACAGTCATAGTGTGTAGAGCAGGGGTGGGCAACTGGCGGCCCGGGGGCCACGTGCGCCCCCCCCCCCCCGCCTTCACTCAATGTGGCCCTCAGGTTAATGTCAGAATGAGAATACTGATATAAATATTGGTTTCAGCTGTTTACAATTCCACGACACATTGCAAACATGACCCGCTGTTATTAGTCTAAATCAGTAGCTCATTGCTTCAACACAAGTATAATTAAAGGCATTTGAAATGACAATAAAAATGTAGGCTACATTTTCAGGATTCCAATTCAAAAAGAGCAAAAAAAAGAATTCAAGATTTAAATTTGAATATAGCAAAAAATAGACGATCTACAAGCTCACAACACGTCGCAGAGCTTGTAGATCGTCTATTTTTGCTACAACAGTATAATATGTGGCCCTATAGGGAGTGAGTGTGGAAATATAGTGGCCCTCTCCATCGTCAAAGTTGCCCAGCCCTGGTGTAGAGGAAAGGACCGAGGACACAACCTTGAGGGGCCCATACATGTGTTGGTGATAACAGTGGTGACGTCCAAGCGAAAAACAAAACAGTCAATCTGAAGTGTGGGGGATGAGATCACGAGGTGCGAGGACAAGCCGCGAACACGATCAGATTGCATATATCGTTGTGTAGTCTGGGGGGGATGAAACCTCAATTACTGTATCTCCATATTTTAAAGATGGAGTGCCGTGAGTTTCCCCCGCACCCTAAAACATGATAATCAGGTCTTATTGCTATATATAAGGAGGTATAATTGTTTCAAAATAGTGTACAGTATTTGTTCAAATGTTTTTTTGTATGTGGGCACGCCCACCAGTTCATTAAGTATATGTCTGGTTTGCCTGCATGGAGGGTGGTGATGGGTGGTGATCCACCTGAACTGAAACCGCATGCACCCACAGCTGTAGTTGTATGATAAAGGGGGAGGGGTTAGGGGAGGGGCTGATAATGTGTTGTGACGTCACTATATTACTGTTTACTTATTCATTGGCCCGTTTGACTGTCAAGGGTTCAGCCTTCAGGAAGAAACCCTAAATACAAAGTTAAAGGTAGAGTAAGTGATTTCACTCAAAAAACCTTAGGTTTCGTTTTTGGCTGTGGGACCTAAGCCTTCGTCCAATCAGGATAGAGAGTCAAAAACGAAACTTAAGGTTTTTTGACCCCCCCCCCCCCCCAGGGGTTAACTGGGGACAGGGAGGAACTCCTTATATGGTCAGCACTGTCACGCCTTGCTCCTCTGCCTTTATATTTGAGCATTGACTTAGGTCCAACCTACTGGACTATTATTATGTGGCTTGACCTTAATGGTTATGTGGTTGTTTTATGCTCAGTACTTTGCCATGTCTTGTTCTGTTTGGTTTTCTGTTACCCGGTTGGTTTTGTGTATCTTATTTTGTAGTCTGGTCCCTAGTGTTTCCTGTCTGCCTAGTTACTGTTCCCTACCTTGTCTCACCTACCTTGTGATGTGTCAGTGTTTTCACCTGTGTCCTTTTTGTCCTGTTAGCCTATCCTGTGTCTGATTGTATTTTGAGTTCACCTGTGTCTAGTTAGTCTTTGTCTATTTATGTACCCCAGGTTGTTCAGTCCCTTGTCAGTTCGTCATTTCATGTCAGAGTGTCAGTGTCTGTGTACTGATTTTGCCTGCCCCATGTTATGGGAAGTTTAAGTTATTGTTGATTAAACATCCTGAACTGTGAATCCTGCCTTTTGGTCGTCCTGCTTTTGGGTCCTCTGTTCGCACCCTGACAGTACGAACTGACCAGTTATGGACCCAGCGGGCATCGATTCTGGAGCTGGACTAAAGGAGGTACTGCACTACATGATAACTTGCTTGGAGTTAAGTGCACAGCCCTCCACCAGCCTCGAGCAGAAGATTGCGGCCTTGAAGGGGGCCCTCCGGCTGGCTTATTCCAGACCCAGCCTGGCGGAGGAGCTTGCAGGGTCAGTTAAAAATGTTTGGACTGCCTTGTCTGCTTGCGTCCAGTCTTCACGCCTTCATTCTACTTTGCCACCAGCCAGCCTGTCTAATTCTGACCACCTCCATGCCAGCCCTCAGCCTGCTTTCCAGCCTGCACTCCTGCCCGCACCCCAGTCAATCAGGCTGGGGTTTGTATGTCTCCAACCTGTCTGTCCTGAACCTGCCTCCGGTCCATATGTTGGGTCTCGTTTGGCCATAGTCAGGGGAAACCAGGTGAGGGGGCGTCATCGTCGTGGCCTCCGCCACCAACGACGCTCCCAACTGCCCAGCATCCAGGAGCCCCTGCTTCCCAGTGACGGTGAGCCTCCACTGTCGACCAGCGACGGCGAGGCTCTACTTCGGCCCAGCGTCGGAGGTGGCGAGCCTCCACTGCGGCCCAACGACGGAAGTGGTGAGGCCCCACTGCTGCCCAGCCACGTTGAGGCTCCCCTGCTGTCCACCTGCGGTGACGGCGAATCTCCGCACTTGGTCAGCGACGGTGGGCCTCAACTGCAGCTCAGCGAGCAGCGTGCACACCCGCCCGGTGACCTGCGTGCACCTCTCCAGCTGTCCAGTGACAGTGGTGGCGGGCCCCCGCTGCTACTACCCAGCTATGCCGAGGTGCTTCTGTGTCCGAGCGACACCCTGTCTGTTTCTGAGTCGGCTGCACCTGCCGACACCACGTCAAAACCTGTGTCGGCGCCCCCCGCCGACATCATGCCTGTATCTGCGTCGGCGCCCCCCGCCAGCACCATGTTTCCTGGGTCGGTGGCCCCCACCGACATGTTTCCTGGGTCGGTGGCCCCCACCGACATGTTTCCTGGGTCGGTGGCCCCCACCGACATGTTTCCTGGGTCGGTGGCCCCCACCAACATGTTTGTTCCTGCCTCGGCTGTCCCCGCCGACTTCCCACCTGAACCCTTTTCTGCCATCCCCAATGTACTGCCTTTGTCAGCTCTCCCTTCGGACACTCCTTGCGAACTTCAAGAACTGTCTGTTTTCACTGCCATTGTTGAGGAGGCCCTCTTGCTGACGGACCCCGGGCCTGACCTCCAGCGGTCAGAACCTGGGCCTGCACTACAGCAGCAAGACCTCGAGCCTGCACTCCAGTCTCACTGTTCTCAGGTGCCCCAGTCCATGCGTCCTCACTGTCTGTGTCCCCTCTCCAGATGTAGCCCTGTCCCCAGCCCTGTCCCCAGCCCTGTCTGTAGCCCTGTCCCCAGCCCTGTCTGTAGCCCTGCCCCCAGCCCTGTCTGTAGCCCAGGCCTTGGCCCAGTATGTAGTTCTGTCCCTCTTGTAGATAGCCCTCCGTCTCCAGTTCCCCAGTCCAACTCCACTGTTTTCCCTTCCACCAGGACATTTGTTCCCCGCCTCCCTGTCCCTCATTTTCCCCAAACTGCTTCCTCTTCTCAGCCCCCTCTGTTCCATCCTGTTATGGCCGACCCTACGGAAAGGGGTTTAGCTAGTCCACTACCCAGCCCGTCTACCGATCTCCCATTCTGTCTGTCAGCTTGTCTCCCCTTGTGTTTGTCTGCTAGTCTGTCTGCCAGTCAGCTTGTCCGCCTGTTTACTCCCCAGTCCAGTTTTTCCTCCCACTTGTTTTCCCACATGTTGTTGTGTCAAGTCGCCTGTATGTCTGCTTGCCTGGCAGTTTGTCAGGTAATTTGTTTGTCTGTTGGTATGTCTCAGTTGGTGCCCATGTGTTTGTCTATGTGCCTTTCTGCATGTCTGTCTGTGTGTCTGCCCTCCTGTCTGTCTGTGTGAGTCTGTACGTTTTTGCCCTGTCCCCTTGTCTCTCTGTCAGTGTTTTCTTGTGTCTCTGTCTCAGTTCAGAATTACAACTAGCTGTCTGCCGTCGGCTAGTCTGTGATGTCTGTTGGCTGTGTTTTGTGTCTGTCTGGTTTGGTTGTGCTTGTCTTTGTTTTTGTCCCTTTCAATGTCTGTAATGTGTGGTCTGTCCGTATGCTTCTGTCAGTTTTTTCCTGCTTGGGTCCCATCTGTTCTGTGTTGCCCTGGCCTTTGCCCGGTTCAGTGTTTTCTGTACGGCCCTGTCCTGGCCAGTTAGTGGCCCTTCCCTAGTAGAGTCCACACCTGCCCTGTTCTACTCAGCTGACTCTGTATTTTTGCTCTGCCCCTACCAGTTTTGTTTTTGTTTTCTAACCCTTTGTTCCTGCCTCTGGCTCCCTCCTCCGGGCCCCCCGCCACCCGCCCTGGGTGGGTGTCCTTGTAGGACGTCAGGAGCCGTCCGTGGAGGGGGGGGGTACTGTCACGCCTTGCTCCTCTGCCTTTATATTTGAGCATTGACTTAGGTCCAACCTACTGGACTATTATTATGTGGCTTGACCTTAATGGTTATGTGGTTGTTTTATGCTCAGTACTTTGCCATGTCTTGTTCTGTTTGGTTTTCTGTTACCCGGTTGGTTTTTTGTATCTTATTTTGTAGTCTGGTCCCTAGTGTTTCCTGTCTGCCTAGTTACTGTTCCCTACCTTGTCTCACCTACCTTGTGATGTGTCAGTGTTTTCACCTGTGTCCTTTTTGTCCTGTTAGCCTATCCTGTGTCTGATTGTATTTTGAGTTCACCTGTGTCTAGTTAGTCTTTGTCTATTTATGTACCCCAGGTTGTTCAGTCCCTTGTCAGTTCGTCATTTCATGTCAGAGTGTCAGTGTCTGTGTACTGATTTTGCCTGCCCCATGTTATGGGAAGTTTAAGTTATTGTTGATTAAACATCCTGAACTGTGAATCCTGCCTTTTGGTCGTCCTGCTTTTGGGTCCTCTGTTCGCACCCTGACAAGCACACTCTATAGTAGAGAGGATTATCACAACAAAACAAAAAAATAAGTGATATTTGAATTAAGTGAAATCACTTACTCTACCTTTCTCTCTTACTCTATAGTAGAGAGGATTATCACAACAAAACAAAAAAATAAGTGATATTTGAATTAAGTGAAATCACTTACTCTACCTTTAATACACAAAGTTAATAAAAAACTACTCCAGGGTGTCTAATGAAGTACTGTCATGAAAAACTGGAAAAATACAAAAAATGGTTTTTTAATGTATAATTTAACACACTATACCTGATCATACTACACTGTAGTATGATCAGGTAGTGTGTCTGCTCCTTTTGTGTGATGCTGTAGTAACTACAGCATCACACAAAAGGAGCAGATCTGCGCCATGTTTTGAGCTATAGCTTGTCAATCTGAGGCCCCAGAATGCTCCCATAAGATTCCCTATACCGGCGTCTGCCGGGTCCCTATACCCTTCTGGGCACCACAAATATTGAAACACCTGACCTGGTTTCCATTTTAAGCCTCCATCGTTTTTTGTATAACTAGAAATTATATGCAAGTATATATGTGTAAGCCTTGCCGAGCCATATGGCCCATAGCACATAGGACAGGAGCCTATCTCCTGTTTCTGCAGAGTGATATAGGCAGCTTGATGTAATTTCTTCCGTGTTACTTCTGACATTCACTCCTACCCCACAAGGCAAAGAGATCATTTTGAATTACCCTATTGTCGCACGTCCAAACATCAATCTTTCATCGAATTTAGAGGCCCTCATCTATGGAACTCCCTAGATGCTTCACTTAAATCCTCATTATCCTTGCCAATATTCAAAAAAACATCTAAAGAAATATCTAATATTTTTTCCTCTCTGAAGATTACATGTTTTACCTTGATGCGTTATATTTTCTTTTGTGTGTTTGTTGTTGTATTGTTTATTTCTGTTTTTTGTGCAGTCTGTGTTTTTATTTCTTTACTGCACAGCTGCCCCCCTTTGACAACTTGTAGATTTATGTACTGTTCTTTATGAACTTTTAATATTTTAAACCTATGACCTCTTCCTTCAGGAAAGGATTCCATATAAGCCTTCTGGCTTCTTCCTTTCCTTGCATTGTATTTTTGTTTCTTTGAAATGTTATTGTCTATTTTTTGTACTTTATGCTAAATAAATAAACCTAAACCTAAATGTACAAGCACACCCCCTGGACACGGCGCTAGTATGTCACGGGGACACACTAGCCGAATGCCAACACTCATTATAATCATTGAGCTGGTTCCTATAGGCCTCTGTGGCCTCACATGTGTGCGCCATAGTAAAAACAGCTCTTAGGAGGAGGCAGAAACATTGGACAGACCCACCCCACAGTACCCGCCGCCCTCCCTACGAATATACTGGAAAACTCACCCCGGTGCTTGCCCGTTTTTCCTCCCGGAATGTTCACCAGTGGGGGTGATATAACTTTGTAATAATGCTATTGCGCTGTTTGTATTCTTTTTGGAAAAATATAAAAAGATATATATGTGGAAAGGCTATATATATTTTACTTATATTGACCCTATAAACAATTTAGTATTATTTAGCATATGTAAGGTTTTGCCCACTCAAATGGTACCGATCGTCAGATAATCCCCACATATCCTACAACAACTTCTGTGAACAGACTTCACTGCATAGTAGCTTTTCATAAATTATATATTTGTACTTGGGCTGTGTCTGCTGTCATGAAAGTTTATAGTTAGAGAAATTCAAAGTCCAGCCGTCTGCTGTTCTGGGAGGAAAACAGAAACGGGGTGAGTTGTCTTGTTACCCTCCCTAACCCCCCCCCCCCCCCCCCCCCCCCCAATCACACACAGGAGAGACCACCGACCGGTGCCTCGCTGACAAATCGTCCATGTCCCTTGGCCAGAGAGAGAGAGAGAGAGAGAGAGAGAGAGAGAGAGAGAGAGAACGAACGGGGAAGGGATGGCGGTGCAAGTAATTGCACATTTCACTCTAATTGTGTTTGTCACATTATGTGTGGGGCGGGTGAGCTGTCCTCCTGGTCGCTGATGTTGTTCAAGCAACCGGTTGAACTCTTACCTCACCCCCCCCCCCCCCCCCCCCCCCCCCCCCAACCCCCTTACCCCCCGGATGCAAAGGAGATGTGTGTACAGTCAGGACTAGCACCGCGCCGCCGACTGCTGGCACATAAATTATGCAGCGACACCAAACATCAGTGGCGCGCCGCCGGGCGCGGAGTCAGAGAAGTGTCAGACGGTCCAAGAGACGTATATGTATACTGCAGGGTCCATTAAAAGGAGGAGCAGACAGTGGGTCGTGAAGGCTATAAGTGCCTCGCTGGCTGCTGCTTAACCCGTTAAGACCCGGCCGAGACCCATGATTCTATACAATAAATGTCTTTCTAAATCCTAACAGTTTTATGCAAAACGTATGTTGCTATACTGTATACCGTCCGTCGGGGCAGAAGAAACCTCCTAATTTTGTTTAGTTTTTTGTTGTAAATGACCGGCCAACTTGATCATACTATATAGCATCACACAAAAAGCCTCAAAAGTATAGCAGGTTAACAAGCTGAGCTTGTACTTTTGATATGTCCACCCGCCATATAGACGATACTCAAATCTAAAACAACACGGACACTTTCCCGGCTCAAATGGGTCAAGTAGCCTACAGGCAGAGGGGGCTCACACTGCACACTGCTGCATGCTCACACAGTATACCGTGTTCCTCTTATCTGAGGACTCAAGAGTGCACAAATGGAGCGTCTTTCGGAAAGAGGGATTTGACTGTCGATATAGGATGCGACTTAATGTTATAATGCTTTCAGTGCATATGGAGACGTCAAACATATAATGTCCCCTGGGGAAAATACAAGACTTTGTTATGAAATGTTCATGCTTTTATCTTGCAGAGTCTCCGTTGAGGCTTATAGGAAGGTGACAAAGACGTGAATTAAAGTTTTCATGGGGTGTGTAATTGATAGAAATTGAGTAATTTTGTGCGTGAACTATCCCTTTAAAGGTTTTATGACATTCATTTTCATTTATTTTTATTTTTTCTTTTAGGTTTTATGACCTCAATTACACCCAAAAAACCTGAACTTTGAACATTCAGTGGATTTTCTGTGGTCTGAAGATTTCTTCGGGGTTTGGAAGCCTTTTGAGCTACAATGAAAACAGGCAACACAGTGAAAACAGTGACATCTGCTGGCAAATCCCATTGACATATATGGGAATTGCAGGCTCTTACATCACAAACTGCCGGCAAATCAGAGCACCCGTTTGAGCCAGAAAACCCCAGATCACAGAAAATCTACTGAATGTTAAAAGTTCATGTTTTTTGGGTGCAATTGAGCTTAGAAAACATAAAAAAATAAGAACAATTCCAAAACCTTTTTTTTAATGTCACAATCCCTTTAATGCTTTATTACTCTCACGGTCGAGTTCTATCGGAGCATTTCTTTAGACCCTTTCATTGTTGCCGATTTGATTTCCTTTCTTTCCTGCATTATTGAGATTGTTATCTGAAATAAAATAGTTCATGAAAATGAACCATAAAAGGAACATCCCTTAAAACATTGTATACTTGCCCTCTACAACTACAATTAAAAATGAAAAACACTTCTTTCCTAAATAGACTCAATAGCAACTGATCCTGTCGCAAGTTGATGATGTCATATGTACATGTGTGGTCCAGCCCTATGGAATGCACGTGCTAATAAAAAGTATTTAAAATATTGCTTTGATGCTCATATTATCCGAACCTTAGGAAGCATAAAGTTGTTTTTTATTAGCATATATGCACTCCATACATTCCATAGGGATTAGGGCTAGACCACATGGACATATGACATCATCAACCTGCGACAGAAGCAGCTCCTATTGAGTGAAAGATTCTCTATTTATGAAAGAAATCAAATATTTAAGATGTTTTTATTTTTATTTTTAGTTGTAGAGGGCATGTATATTGTTTTATGGCACATTTGTCTTATTAGCCAGGGTTCCTTTTAAACACGAGAAGATATCGTCTCTGTCGGGTGGAAATCTCATATGTCCAAAACTGTTACTTTTCAGGATTCAAATTCAAAAACAGCAAAACATAGCCTAAGATCGACTAGCTCAAAATGCGTCGCTTCACGCCGCGTTTCGAGTTGCGGATACTTTTGATACTTGTGTGTGACGCTGTAGCCTGCAGTATGATCAAGTAGTGTGCTAATTTACGACAAAACACAAATAGTTAGAATATGGAGATAAGAGGTTTCTGTCCCTACAGCAAAAATATGATTTTTTGTTATCAGAAAATAGACGATGGTGTGTGTGTGTGTGTGTGTGTGTGTGTGTGTGTGTGTGTGTGTGTGTGTGTGTGTGAGTGTGTGAGTGTACGCGTTGAATCTTTTCCAGCAAAGTTTCATGTGCAGAACAGAAGGCTGGCCATGTGCGTGTCTGCAGTGTGCTGATACGTGGCCCTGCCGCGCGCTACTGACACAGAGGGGCTTGTACAACTACATTTTAATCCACTCATGTTCCTGGCCTGATAAAAAGGCTTCTCTCCATCTCTTTCTGTTTAATTCACACCATCATCAATCAAACGTGTCCTCCCCCCCCCCCCCCCCCCGCTCCTCCTCCCCCACTCCTGGGGGGTTTCGGGCAGTGTTGCCAGATCATGCAAGAGAAATAAGCAACTTGGGTCTGTCAGTTTCAGTTTTCATTTTATTTGTGTTTAGTGCAACATCACCCCAAGGGGTCTCTCTCTGTAAACTTCACAAGTCATACAACAAAAACATGGCAGTGCACAGATCAACAGAAAAGGACAACACAGTGTACAATTTACAACCACATGGCTAAGAAGAGGTCTTCTTCTTTCTTTCGTGTATCGTCGTCAAATGTCCAGCTCAGTGTCATAAAGCCACGCCATTGTCTCTGGTCCCACTTGGAAGAGGCCAGCCTCTGAAGGAGGTCTGTACAGAGGACAGGTGGTAATGATGTGGTCGGCAGTCTGCTCGGGCTCGCCACACGCGCATGCTGCGCTGTCTGCCAGGCCCCACTCCTTCATGGACAATCCGAAGCGTCCGACCCCGGTACGGAGGCGGTTTAGCAGGGTCCAGTGCCGGCGTGGTAGATGTTCTCCTTCGACTCCGTTAATGTTCCGCTAAGAAGAGGTGGTCATCATCATCATCATACTATAATACTATAGTAGGGCGGTAGGGCGGCGGTGGCTCAGGGGTAGAGTGCCTGGATGGGAACCGCAAGGTTGCCAGTTCGAACCCGGGCTCCCCCAGAGTTACTGTCGAAGTGTCCTTGAGCAAGACACTGAACCCCTAATTGCTCCTGATGTGCTAGTTGGTGCCTTGCATGGTTTCCGCTGCCATCGGTGTATGAATGGGTGAATGTAATGCACAATCTATGTAAAGCGCCTTGGATAAAGGCGCTATATAAATGCACCATTTATAATACTATAATTCTAACAATGTCTGTCTGCGTGTGTGTGTGTGTGTGTGTGTGTGTGTGTGTGTGTGTGTGTGTGTGTGTGTCTGTCTGTCTGTCTGTGTGTCACTGTGACTGCCGTAGCTCCTTACTGCCTGCACCAATCACTCCCACTCGATTTGACACATTAATGATCATTATTAATGTATTAGTCAATTACAAACGCACGCGGGCGCAGTACCCCCCACGGCCACAAGGTGGGGGGGAAATATCTCACAACGGGTAAGGGCTAGTAACAATAAACAATGCAATCAATAGAGCATCGCAGTCCCGCCCCCTTTCATGACGAAGAGAGCCACGGAAGAGAATTCCCCATTTATTTTCCTCATAGACTTTTCAAAAAGTGTTTATTTAAAGACGTTTACGTCGCGGACATGAAGCCAACTCGGCTTGTGACAAACCAGGACAATAAGCACAATGTTTTTGGCCGATCAAATAATGAGTAAGAAGATAAACAAAACGAAAAGTGTTTTACCCTGACTTTCTTTGCTCCTTTCCAATTATTCGATCGGCCCAAAACATCGTGTTTATTGTCATGATTTGTCACGAGCCGAATTGGCTTTGTCCACAGCATAAACGTCTTTAAATAAAACTATTTTTGAAAAGTCTATTATGGGGAAAATGAACAGGGAATTGTTTTCCGGGCCTCTCGTCAGGGACGGGACTGCGACGCTCTATAGAACTATAGGGGAACATAATGCAAGGGAAAACAAGATGTTAAAACAGCTGGAGGAAGAGTTTTACAGAGACAGAGGGCTCAATGTGAATCCTCTGCCCCCCAACACATCTTTTCATTTTCCTTTTTTTCAGAATAGCCAATTCATTTTTTTTAACCTTTTTTGTTCTACCCAATTTATTGTGATTCCTCCCCACGCACATTTCTGTGTTGTCACTGCTGTTGTTGTATGCTACACTGACTAACCTGCCAGTGAGGAGCCCCTTATACAGGAGGATGTATAGACTAGACTAGAGCCTTTGTCCTACTCCTCCCGTCCAACACTCCTCGCTGACAGGTGCCACCATAGCCTCCATGTAGGAGTACATGACCAATATCATCCCTGAGTCCCTCCCTCCCCCACCAATTGTGTTGGTGCTTGGGGGACAAGCACATTTGGACACACCGTGGTGGACTCAAACCCACCACCTTGGGCAGGGACTTTACCATTTCCCCACCCGAGCGTACAAGCGTATTATACTCTGTGACTGTGAGGAGACCAGCATCCTGGGAGCGTATAGTGCTCATCCAGGGATGTATGATCTATGACGACATTAAGCCCCAAAGAAGCTACTTATATATGGGCCATGTGAGTAGGCTATTTGAAAATATCTGATGTGTACGAGCTCACAGAGCTTTGCTATTTTCAAAGCAATTATTGAAAAATTCCACATTTTTTGGAATATTTTAATAACAAATCTGGTATAGGGTCCTGCAGGCACCAATTATTTATTTTATTTATACTGGAAAAACAAGCCAAAAGCCGCTTATAATAAGCGGATGTGGCAACGCTGTCTTTTTTTTCTTGGGGGGGGGGTAGATAGGGTTGGGGGTCCCCCCTGAGGGGGTTGGGGACGTGGCGGTCCGGTCACAGATGCCACGGCAAATTAAAATGCAGGGGAGTCTGTTGCAAGGTGATTCATTTCTCACACAGACTCATTTGCAGCAACATAAGGAGGCTTATCTGTGATTCCACATACCATTCTCTCGCTCAGCTCTCTCTCTCTCTCTCTGGAAGATTATGTGAATATGATTAAAAAGGGGGGAAACATGCTATGTGTGGGTTTCTGTTCCCTGTGACGTGGCTACAAGTGCGGAAGATTCCCTGAATGCATGCATGGGAGAACGTACTGATGATTTGTCTGCAGCCCATTGTCTGCACACGGCTAGACGCCACAGGCAACTTAGTCATGAATATTGTGCCTGTAGCGTGTTGGGCTGTATGTATGAACGCTGTAATAATGCACATCTCAGCACAACAGGTCAGACAGCATACAGCAGATAATACAATCAACCCTCTAGCAACAACAAAGGAACTGTGTACAACAAGCAAGCGCTCTCTCTATGTGTGGCTAATGGGTGTCCTGCAATAATGTCTGATGTATGCCAGCAATACAACATACAGTGCTATTTTGCTTTGTCTTGCATATCAATAAAGCTCAGACTTAAGCCTTATGTATAATATTCTATAGTCTGCAATACAGCGGTATAAGGTTTCCAACTGACAGACGATTTGCTCTATTATTACAATTGTTTTTTCTATTAGCAAGGTCTAAATTCAGTTTCAGCTTCACCTATAGCTGATGGCTGAAAGAATCCGTGGAGAAGTATAGACCCTTCTGCTTCTGCTTGAGCAAGCCTTGATAAGCAAGAGACATTGCGCCAGTCGCACATTTGAACAAGTAGCCATTAGCTCTCAATTCCTGCACCGATCAGCTTCAAGGGAAAGCAGTAGGCCTACTATACGACTATAGCGCAAAAAATGCTCTATTTTCTTGTTCTGTTATTTCTGTTATTTTCCTTCCATCGCATCGGCCGACCATTTGCAATATAGTTTGTGCCGTTGGCGACCAGAACTTTGACACTTGAAACTATATCATCATCTGACATCGGACCTGGTAGTCTGAAGTTGTCTGTCAGCTTCCCTCTGTGCCAGTCCACTTTGACTCTGATTCTCCATGGAGCTGTTTCACTGAGAGAACAGTTAACAGTGTCTAATTACCATTTACCACCAAAACTTGTTCCAGAGAATTGATCCCCTCCGTTTCCCTTCCTCTGGCAAAGACTGTTCCAAATAGTGACCAGTAGGGGGTTGGGATCCGGAAACCGGAAAAACCGGAGGAACCAGATCCAACATTGAGGAAACAGGAATTGGTTCCATCACATTTGGAACCCTTGTTCCATCACACGGTTATGAGCTGGTCCAGTATGTAGTATGTACAGTATGTCTGCTATACAATTATAATACCAGTGGTTCTAAAGCTTTTACATTTCAAGGACCACATAACTCTCTGTACAAATGGAACCAGATGAACCTGTAAGGGTCCATTTGTACACTCTCAGAGTTACAGATCTGTTACAGATCCCCCCCCTAGAGGAATCGTTAACCGTTTCCGTACATATAGGACGTTGCCAACTTGCCACACGTCATAGGGGTCCCAATCGACGCCTACATAGGACGTCCTCAGACGTCCTATAGCGCATCCTCAATGATACCGGGGCGAGATAAGAATATTCTGAATTTTTCCCTTTTTTTTTTTTTTGTCAGTTCGCCTTTCGGCTACCGTATGCTACTCTCTTGCACTAAAATTAGCTTACCGTTGACTTAGCTGTTAGCGCGGCGGAAAGAATGACTCGTCTCTCCTAATCCCAGGGCGCTCTCCGTGGTTTTGAACGGATCGATATACTGGTGCTTCATATCTGCTCCTCATCCGTCGCTCCCGCAAAACATGAACGCTTTTTGGATCATATATCGTATAAATTAAAACGATCGCAATGTAAGCTAGCAATGTAAAGTACACTTTTTTTTAGTGGATTGTTTCCGGGTCGTGGGTTTCAGAGTAAAAGCGACCAGACAACTCTGGCACCCCAGAGCTCCTATTTTGAAGAACTTTCCTGCACTGATTGTGCTTTAAAGAGGAATTGGACCGTTACAATCGTGAAGGATCCCAACTCCCAAGCATGCTGACCAATTATCTATTTTCTCCAACATACCTCAACGTCCCAGCCGGTGAGTCCCTGAATTATAAAGCCCTCAGAACCCTGGACGTACCACCAGTCCTTCTAAACGTCGTACAGTTCATCAGAGGAGGATCCGTCTTGTATACGGACAGTGTTGGGATTCAGAATGGCAGAGGTGTGTATAGGAGGAGGCCATCTCCACCTGCTCCTGTCCTGAGACCAGCTGTGGGTTCTGCAGAGTATGTATTCAGCTTGCCAAATCACCATAATTGATTAAACAAAGCATACTTATATCCCAGAACAAGCAATGAATTGTTTATATTGATATATTGATAAGTGCCGAGGTGAGGTTCAAGGTTCAAGGTTAGCTTTGTTGTCCCTTGCGGGAAATTGGTTTGCAGCCAGATAATAGTAAAAGAAAAAGGCAAGAGGTATTGCACATTATTTTATAGGCATACAATATTGGAAGACACAGTGTAGGGACTGTTTGTATTTAAAATGTATAAGTAATTAAGTAAGTGGTTAAATGTTGTATTTGGTATTAGCAAATAACAGTAAAAAGACTGATAACAATGAGCACAACCGAAGCTATTTCACACGGATATGGATTTCTAGTTTGTTCAGTCCATTTCTTTTTGCTTTTCCTCCAAGTTATGGTTAGTAGTTTGTGGGACAAAAGCATGAAATATTTAATGGCGAGTGAATAATTCAGCTCCCGTGTCGTTGTGCATCGCTGTGCGATCGCCACCACAGCATGGCGGATCAAGTCTTAAGCGTGTCTTCAGTAGACGGAGAACCCTTCAGCCTAAATGACACTTATGGCCAAATAGCACTTAAGTACACACTCAATATTTTAACAGGCTGCTCAAGGAAGCCACCCGGACGCTGAATCTAGCTGCTGCTAAAACAGCATGGCTGCCTGGTTTGTGTAGAGACAGAGCAACAGTATAGAGAGAGACTGGTTTCTACGTGACACCCTCTCAAGCACTGGACTGTGAATTATAGGCTACTTAAAGGTCTTCATTATAATTGGTCTCCACTGGTGATAATATGACACAATTCTTTCCTATACTCTGTCTGTATCTCATCGGAGGGGCTGTGGACAGTTCAGAAACCTACCTAGCAGTGACTATTTATTTATTTACTTTCATTTATAGATTTAATTTTTATATTTATATCATATTTATATTATATGATTTTATATATTATATATATATATAAACTTTCCAGGAGTTTCTATTGCACGATGTCATTGGTAAGCGGGTTTCTGAACTGTCCACAGCCGTCCTCGGAGACAGAGCGAGTAGAAATTGTGCCATATTATAACGAGCATTAGTGAGGAGGACCAATTATAATTATGAACATGATCATATTGAAAATGGGTGAAGTCGTCCTTTAAGCGTCTTTAAACCCTCCATAGTCTTAGAGAACTATTAGCGCTGTGACACGTTTTGAGCTTGTAGTAGTAGATCGGTTGGTGAATGTTCCCCCCCAGAATGGCATGCTGGTGGTTGGTTAAGATACACTGGCTCTAGAATCCAGCATGAAGCTATAGATGCACAGAAATACAATGGTTCAAACACACACCAGTTGCTAAATGTAAAAAAAAAAAAAGAAAGGAAAAAGGAATACGGTATGCAGAGTTGCTCTGCAGGAATCTGTGTGTAAAAAGTGTCTTTTCACTGGCACAAAACATTTCCCTCTGCAAGTGAGATTTCTATTTCTATGTAGAAATATCTCTATAAATACACAAAATATTAAACTTTATAAAATAAAACAAATCCATTCATTATTTATTATGGTCTTATCATCTTTCACCAAGAGGTTTTTTATTTTTTATTTTTTTTCCTCAGAAGCAACAAGGAGCGTGCAAGCAGCCCCTTATCGAAGGACCGCTTCCAGTGAAGCACTCTCTGTCGATGAGAAAATTAACTTATGTATACACTTCATTATTATCCCCGGCAGACCTCCATCGGGACCCCAGACTTTTATGAAGCCGGCGGGACCAGATGTCACGCAGCCACAGCCCCCCCCCCCCCCCCCCCCCCCCCCAATTAATCTCGGAGGCCTTGTAACAGCACGCCTCTGAGGAAGAAAAAAACAAAGACAAAAAAGCGCTTGATTGGGTGCGGCGGGCCGGGTCGGGGCAGGGCCGAGCTATATAGGACGGGGCAGTGGGGTAGAGAGAGAGAGAGAGAGAGAGAGAGAGAGAGATGCTATCCGGGGAGTGGCGGAGCCCCTGCGAGCCTGCGGAGGGCCTGATAAGAGCCCGGCGGGGTTGGGGGGAGCAGGGGGGTCTCTTCTGAGAGGAGGCTGAGGTTATTCATTGCTCTGCCGTGGAGAAGAAGCTTGAGAAGATTACACGTCCTCCCCGAGCCTGGTTGGCACTGATACAAGGGGGTGGGGGGGGGGGGCTTCTCACCCCCACCTTTGTTCCCCATCCATCTGCTTGAGTCTCACAATGGATGCTCCTCCTCGCGGACAGAGTATATAGGGTGGTGAGGTGGGGGGGGGGGGGGCTTGTGGAATGGTAGGAAGTGAGGGAGAGCCGAGGAGGGAGGGAGGGAGGGAGACATAGCAGACAGAGGGATGTGAAAGTGAGAGAGTTGGGGGGGGGGGGGAGGGCGTTAGACGGGGTTATAAGTCTGGTCTGTGTAGTGCTTTGTCGTATAACGACAGTGCCGCGCAGTACCGGAAATATAGCATGATCACGATTGGCTATAGTGTATTATTCTTTGTTATTTCATTGTATATGACTATAGTCCATATACCTGTTTGAGGAGGGGATATATATGAGTGCATTTGTGAGTACATTTCACCCAGCGAAGCAGGGTACGGGATCTGTAAAGGTTAATAGTCACATTAACCTATACTTTTAAACACGCCAATTCCGTCCTCACATTTTGAGCACGGAATTTCTGTATAACTTATGGTGTTACAGCCGTTATGCGAAGCTCAGCCAATTACAGCGCGGAATGGCGCACACCTTCCAGCCAATCACAGCACCAATTTATAAGGCACCATAAATGTAATGTTTTCCGTCCTGAGATTTTGGCGCCGTACTCTTTTTTCTTTTTTTTACCTCACATTTTTGAGGACATTGCTAAATAAACGGAGAGATAATTGTTTTGTGCTATATAGTGCTGACAGGCTGTGCCAGAGCAGACGACACAGAGAGATGGCAGCAGTAGAAACTACAGTATACCCACCAGTGTTGTTTTTGGCAGCAAATTTCTATTTTAGTTTTAGTCATAGTCTCTTGAATAGTTTCATTTAGTTTTAGTCACATTTGATTTTGTCAACCGGAATGTTTTAGTGTTAGTCTAGTTTTAGTCGACTAAATGTCATGAGACTTTAGATCGACTATAAATCTACAGTTGATTTAGTCGACTAACATGTATTTTGGTGGGCCTTGATGCCATCGTAACGTTTTTATACTGGATCTCTTCTCCACTAAACCCTTCCTATTAGTCTGTTGACGAAATTGTCAATATATTAGTCTTAGTTTAGTCATCATATAGCTTACAGGCCGCAGGGGAAAGAAGGGGTTGGTGTTCAACGTTGTGTTTCAGGAGCTATAATGGATGGAGGCTGCTATATAGCTCGCTCCTCTTCACTGTGAATAATCAGCAGCACTTTGTGTCGCGGTTCAGACGCCACTTCAAACAGTGACGGTAATAATAAACACACCCGGCTCTCCCCGAGCGCTCCCTGTCTTATCTCTAAATGCCTTGACCAACAACCAGACTTATCTTGTTGAGGAATGATGCGGGGGGGGGGGGGGGTGTCTTTGTACCACTATACACAGGTAATTATAGGTGTTTTTATTTTACAAAGGGGAGAGCGTGGTAGAACTGTGTGTGTGTGTGTGTGTGTGTGTGTGTGTGTGTGTGTGTGTGTGTGTGTGTGTGTGTGTGTGTGTGCGCGTGTGCGCGTGCGTGTGCGCGTGTGTTTGTACGTGTGCGTGTGTGTGTGTGTGTGTGTGTGGTGTGTGTGTTTGTGCGTGTGCGTGAGTGTGTGTCAGCGTATACACTATTAACAGTAAAGCTGTGTGTCGTGCCGTACGCGGTGCTGAGGAGAGGAGTGCCACACGGTGATCCACCTGAACTGAAGCCGCACCCACAGCTGTAGTTGTATGATAAAGGGGGAGGGGCTGATAGTGTGATGTCACTATATTGCTGTTTATTTCATTGGCCCGTTTGACTGTCAATGGTTCATTCTCCAGGAAGAAACCCTAAATTACAAAGTTAATACACCATTGCACATAAAAAACGACTCCAGGGTGTCTAATGGAGTACTGTCACCTCAGACACATGAAAAACTGGAAAATAAATTGTGGCACTCCATCTTTAAAGCAGTGGTTCTCAAACCTTTACATGTCAAGGACACTCACTAATAAGGGAAAATTTGCTTAAGTTATGGAAAATCTGGGGGGAAAGATGCTTACCTAGGCTAACAGCAGGACATTTTAAAATTGGCCAATATATAGGTGTGTAAATAGGGTTTTATTTGGGGTGCTGAATCCGTTCCAACCATTCATTTTCAGTAAAAATGACTTCTGGCCATAGAATTGGCCATGCCTTTGTATGTCCCAGACATATATGTAATAATAACTAATAATCCATTTTATGCATATCTCAATGGATGTCTATGGTGTTTTCTTTTTTTCTTTTTCGTTTGTGTGTTGTTGTGGGGGGCATATTCAAATATAAAAAGCATTAATATATCACAAATGCATCTTAATTGAAACAGAAGTAGATGGACAATCTTGAATGGATTTAACTGATTTATTATTTTCAGAATCAGAAAGATTTTATTGTCACACCTTTAAAAAGATTAATAGTAAAATAAGGGGGAAATGAATGTGCCAAATTCCATGGCTCTATCATATCACAACATAAAATATCAACACATAATTAACACATAAAACTAAGGTGCTAAAATATAAGTATGCTTTTGTAAACAATCATTACAAATATGAATAAACATACAACTATCTCTACTCTTCCAATTCCCTGGCATCTCATGCTCTTGTCATCTAGCTTGTTGTTCTTGGCAGTTACAGTACCACAAAGCAGAAATGCACTGTGCATTCAAATCAAATCAAATCAAACTTTGTTTATATAACACATTTACATCGACCAAGGTCGAACCAAAGTGCTTCACATTTGCAAAGCATATAATAACATACACAGGCAAACAGAAGAAGAAGGGGATAAAACAAAGCATTATTTCAATGTGTAAGAGAGCAAAATGTAAAATACAACCGGCAAAACATGGGAACATCGCACGTGGGCAGACTTAAATGAAATTGAATTTAAAGCGATAGAGTAAAAATTAGTCTTTAATAGGGATTTAAAAACCGTCAACGACCGAGCAGAGCGAACGTGGAGCGGCGGGGCGTTCCAGAGGCTGGGGAACCGGCCACGGCGAACGCGCGATCTCCTCCGGCCCTGAAGTGTGTGTCAGGCACGATCAGGAGAGACCGATTGGCCGATCTGCAGGTCTCTTATTGGGACATATAGGGAGTGATCAATTCAGCTAAATATGGAGGGGACAGGGTCGTTTTGGGCTTTAAAAACAAACACTAAAATCTTAAAATCAATTCTGAAGCGGACAGGACAGGGAGCCAGTGGAGGGAGGCGAGGACCGGGGTGATAATATGGTCCCGCCTGTTTGTGTCGGAGAGGAAGGCGAGCGGCGGCATTCTGGACGAGCTGAAGACGCCTAATAGCCGACTGATCGATGCCTGCTATAGAGAGCGTTACAGTAATCTAGTCGAGTTGAAATAAAGGCGTGGATGACTCTCTCTCGAGGTCAGTACGGGGCAGATACTATGGCCTTTGCCCTAGCTAGAAGCCTGAGTTGAAAAAAAGCTAGCCTTGACAAAATGCAGTGTGTATACACTCCCCCTCATAGTTGCAATTGAACTGACTAACTTCAGAAGATAGTCTGGCGTGATGAGGTCTGTTCATTGACGGTACAGACTCATAGCCTTTATACCAGTAAGACGCGCAAACGCGGGAAGCGAACGCAGCTGAGACCCTGCAGATCATGTCTGTCTGTCTGTCTGTCTGTCTGTCTGTCTGTGTGTCTGTCCCGCTGTTACTGTATATGTGGACCTGGCCCCTTTTGTGCCCATATATGGAGCTGAGTGATTGCTGATGCAACACACTCCATGTTTGGACGTATAGCGGGACAGACACACACACACACACACACACACACACACACACACACACACACACACAGACAGACAGACAGACATGATCTGCTAGGTCTCATAGTAAGTGCTCGCAACCAAGCTTCCATCCATACTCCAGTACATTACGGGTGGAGATTATGGATGGAAGCTTGGTGGTGGTACACTGGATGTACTGTACATCCAGTGATGGACTTTGCAGCAGCAGCCGATCTCTGGTCTGGACATAAGCTCGGAGAGAGTTCTGTGCTGCGGCTCCTGTTGTTGGGGGCAGTTTTTTTCTGGTTTGATCGCACGACAGTTTTGGGGACTGGAGATCATCTTCAGCTATACCGGAAGTATCAAAACTGGAAAAACTGCCCCCAACAACAGGAGCAGCAGCACAGCACTCTCTCCGAGCGTACATCCAGACCAGAGATTGGCAGCTTCCATTCATACTCCAGTACATACTGGAGAATGGATGGAAGCTTGGTGACAAAGGTGACACATATTAGTTATTACACATGTTTCGGACATACAAAAGCAAGTACTTTTTACTGAAAGGTAATGGCTGGAACAGATTCAGCACCCCAAAAGAAAGGCCCTCCGTGTACCCCAACTTTGATTGGCTCCCACAAAGTTTCCCAAGGGAGTTGGCTTGGAACACATTTTTCTGTGATAGTATAGACACCTTTATGAACACATCTGTGAAGAAAGCTATGGTAAGCTTTTTTTTTTTTGCATCAGATTTGCCACAACTTAAGCTAATTTTCCCTAACTACATATTGATTGATCTATTTAGCCTTCTGAAAAGGTTTTGTGCCAGGGACCCTCAGAAGAGAATATTTGAGAATGAGATGTTATCTAAAAGTATTCAACATTTTCATTTTCAACGTACTAAAAATAACATTTAGTAACACGGTTATGTATAGGCATAGTTTTTTACTGAGGTTAAGGTTAGGAATAAGGTTAGGTTTAGCCAGGCATTGTTTTACTGAGATTATGTTTAGGAATAAGGTTAGATTTAGGCATTCTTTTACTGAGGTTAAGGTTAGGAATAAGGTTAGGTTTGGCATCATTTTGACTGATAGTTAGTGTTACATTTTGGAATAAGGTGCAGGTTTAGGCATAGTTTTACTACGGTTACATTTAGGAATAAGGTTTGGTTTAGGCATAGTTTTACTATACGGTTACATTTAGGAATAAGGTTTGGTTTAGGCATAGTTTTACTACGGTTACATTTAGGAATAAGGTTTGGTTTAGGCATAGTTTTACTATACGGTTACATTTAGGAATAAGGTTTGGTTTAAGCATAGTTTTACTGAGGTTACATTTAGGAATAAGGTTTGGTTTAAGCATAGTTTTACTGAGGTTATACATTTAGGAATAACGCGAGGTTTAGGCATAGTTTTACTGATGTTACATTTACGAATAAGGGTGAGGTTTAGGCATAGTTTTACTGAGGTTACATTTACGAATAAGGGTGAGGTTTAGGCATAGTTTTACTGAGGTTACATTTAGGAATAAGGTTTGGTTTAGGCATAGTTTTACTGAGGTTACATTTAGGAATAAGGTTAGGTTTAGGCATAGTTTTACTGAGGTTACATTTAGGAATATAAGGTGAGGTTCAGGCATCGTTTTACTGAGGTTACATTCAGCGTTGCATTGGTGTTTTGATCTCTGGCGGGACGCTAATTTAATGACGTTGCTTTAAACACCTACACACTAGCAAGTCACACAATGGACACTTGTTATGCATATACCGGCTCATTCCTATGTTAATTCACACTGGTGTGACACTCGGCACACACACCAGAGTGTCACTCATGTTGTTATTGTTGCCGAGCGTTGCGGTTCGGGGATCCGGTGGTGTTATCACTGCTGCTGCTCCCACAGCCCTTTGCAGCTCTAACATAATTATTTGTAGGGAGATAATAACTCAACATAAGCCGTGGCTTGTAATTGATGAGTGAGTCGGTGTGTATACATTCAGCA
Source organism: Protomyctophum bolini (assembly GCF_963924005.1). NCBI lineage: Eukaryota > Metazoa > Chordata > Actinopteri > Myctophiformes > Myctophidae > Protomyctophum > Protomyctophum bolini. Next base: position 48,004,097 of record NC_137866.1, read on the forward strand.
GAGAGCTGGAGGCAGAGAGAGAGAGAGAGAGAGAGAGAGAGGAGGCAATAAGGAGGCACATTCATGTTCTAATGGAAGCAGGTTCTATTAATGGCCGCTCATCATAACCTGTGATTCACGACCTGACACTCTGCACTATTATAGGTCTTCACTGCCAGAACTGTAAACTGGCTTTAACATTAAGTGTAGTATATAGGCAGCCTATACACTACAGTCAGGCGTGTTCGTGTATACAACTCAAATGTTCCAAAACCTTTCAGGATTCCAATTAAAAAAATAGCAGATGTAGTATACCTTTGTGTGTCATTTGTCTGATTGGGCATTAATTGACGAATACACCCATGAGATGTGTGTGTGTGTGTGTGTGTGTGTGTGTGTGTGTGTGTGTGTGTGTGTGTGTGTGTGTGTGTGTGTGTGTCTGTCTGTCTGTCTGTCTGTCTGTCTGTCTGTCTGTCTGTGTGCGCGTGCGTGCGTGTGTGTGTGTGTGTGTGTGTGTCTCACAGAGACGAAAGGCATGGCTTCAGTGTCCCTTACACGCACGCACGCACAGAGCTCAAGCAGAAATGGGGAATTCTCTTCAGACAACATTGTCATTGTCCCCTCGTTGATCCCAATAATCCAAACAAGTGACATTTCCCAGCCCCCCCCCCCCAACCCCCCACCACCACCACCGCCACAACAACACGGTGGCAGTCGGGGGGGTCACGCCGCCGTGGTTTTGATGTTGTCCTCTGTGTGTAACTAGTTCATGTGTGACTGTATATGTCTTCATATAACTGCAGGCTATTACACTCTGCAGCTGAATATGAATAGCAGACCAATTACTTTGGCCCAGATGCAGAGTGTCCCCTTGGAGAGAGAGAGAGAGAGAGAGAGAGAGAGAGAGCTCCTAGCATCTCTAAACGTCGTACAGCGGCAACGCACACGCCGGAAATAGACAATCTTCAAGCTCACAATCCACCGCGTCCGCGTCGCATTGTGAGCTTGTAGATCGGCTATTTTGCGGTGCCCTTTTACGCCAAAGCAGCATGCATTTGGCATTGAACCCACACGCACACACACAAACACACACACAGATGCATGCGCCCTCTTTGCAGCTTATGCGCACACACTCTTGCCAGTGAATAGGTATTGGAGAGGCGATAAAGACGACTAATGAGCTATAGAAATATGAAATTCTAAATGATAACCAGAGTTTTGTCATAAGCATTTGCTCGCCAATCAGTTTTTTCCTCATTTACATCCTGGCTGCAAAGATGTGATTTATTTCGATTGTCAACAATATTTTGATTGCCGGCTAATTGCTTTGCCAGGGACAGATAACATTGTCATTTTTTTAAATACATTTAAACCCTCGTGCTGTTTTGCATTTAAACTGACCGCAGTAAATTGATGTCGTAGAAGAATTAAAATTTTAGTTTTTTACTGGAACTTTCTCTAAAGACTCCAGGAATGGTAACCAGAACCGAACCTCACCCCCCCCCCCCCCCAACACACACACACACACACACACACACACACACACACACACACACACACACACTCTGCCGGTCGTCAAATTATTGGCTTGGGAATGCAATGAGAACGATACATTCAAGTCTTCATGGGGTGTGTAGCCTATAATTCATCGAAAATAAGTCATTCTTTTGGGTGAACTACTCCTTTAAAGGCTAAAAGGATACACACAAACCTCCGTTTTTTTTTAAAGAAAGCCCATTTGATACCAAGCCAATTGCTGTCCTTGGGATTGATGGCTGATGCTGGCATATTGGCAAGTGTTCCACTTGGACTCGCGAGGAGCCAAACGACAACCTGTAATCCAACTATGGATTTCTTTCTGGTGGCACTGCAACAGTCTGCTCCGTCCAGCCTGAGATGATTGGGATAGAGATAGAGATATCATGAAGTATACAGGCCGGCCATAGAGACAGATCACCACGTGGGAAAATAACCCATTTTGGACTGATGGCGATTAAAAAAAGAAGGCTTCTAAATCCTAATAGTTTTGCTCAACCTTTCTCATGTCAAGGACCCCCAGAGTTATCTCTATTGGGCCACGGACCCCCATCTCAAAATATGTTGTTCCAGGGACCCCCCAGAAGCAAATATTCTAGTTAAAAATGTTCGCTCTGAAATATATATTCAAGGATTTCCACCACATTTTCATGACTTTCATGAAAAATAGCCAAAGTATGGCATAATGCTTAGTTAAAACACCAAAAAAGGGGATCCCGTTCAGAATCGGTTAATAGACATGATGAAAACAATGAAGAGGCACCGAGGCCTTCTGCTCAGACTGGCAGGCAAATACCATTCGTTTATCAAATCTGATCTTTATAGGACTGTTCTGTTCAATCACATTATGTCTTTTGTGCTTTCATGTCGTTCTTCTGACTTGATAAAACCCAATTTGATTCCAATCTAAGACGTTTAAGCTGTTGTCTACTGTGCGTGCGTGCAGTCTTCTTGTATATCTTTATGATGAATTGAACACACAGGGCCACAATGGAAACAAGCCATCAAGGCTTGTTTTGTGTTATCCTTTTAGCTGTGCTTGTGTAATTGTACTGTTGAGTATTCAATCAATCAAGGACACATGTCCATAACAGATCTGTAACTCTCGAGTGTGCAAATGGCACCAAATGGACCCTGGATCCATTTGAACGCTCTCGGAGTTAAGGGGGTCCTTGCAAATAAAACATTTTAGAACCACTAGTAGGACTCATAGAAAACATGGAGACTTGACATTCAGTAACTGATCAAAATAACAACATTATTATTATTATTATTATTATTATTATTATTATTTGTGATCGGCAAAATAGTTCAGTGTTTTTAATGGCACCTCTGTCTTTTCAAACCTGTGATCATGCTGAAAGTTGAATAAACATAAACATTAAAAATAAATAAAAATAATAAATAAATAAATAAATAAATAAATAAATAAATAAATAAATAAATAAATAAATAAATAAATAAATAAATAAATAAATAAATAAATAAAAATTTAAAAAATAATAATATATATATATATATATATATATAATGGTGTGTAAAACAGAAAAACTTGAACACAGACACATTTGTCCGTGCTGTGTATACAGACTTATTGATGATGACCCCTGGGTCCCCCCCCCCCCCCCCCCCCTGCAAGATGTCAAACACTGCTCACCGTTGCATGCCTGCAGGGCTCATCACCGTGGCTCTTGCACCTCATTCTTCTTCTTTCATGTATCATCGTCAGATGTCCATCCACACCCTCGTCTCAGGTCCCACATCAAAGAGCCCCCCCCCCCCCCCCCCCGATGGCATGGGCACAGGTGGTGAGTACGTGTCTGCTCAATCTCCTCGCTCGCACGCTGAGCTGTCTTCTTCCAGGCCCCATTTCTTCATCTATATGCTTGAGAGTGGACACACCCACAGGCAGCAGTGTTGAGGTTTTGCTCTATACGACTCTATACGACTATATTTTCAGAGTGCAACACAAGAAGCGCAACCAAGCATCTAGTTCTATATACTTTGACCACGTCTTCTCTCCACTATAGTCCTTCCCTGTCATTTTTGTCTAGTCTGGTTTTTATTTTTCTACGAAATTGTCAGTATATATTTAGCCATAGTTTAGTTTTTTAGGGGGTTTTTTCAGTGAAAAAAAGGTAGACGACAATTTTTTTTGTCATATAGTTTTAGTCGACAAAATCAACACTGACGTCTAGACATCACCCCAGTCGGTTCAGCATGCAGGGTCCATTAGCCAGCATGGCAGATCATCAATTCAAGATCTGGAGAGAGCTTCTACTCAGTAGAATCTACTGGGACACAATATATAGCTAATATATAGCTCCGGAATAGGTTGTATAAGGAACACCATAAGCCTCAGTGGCAGCGTGCACAGACATTTAGAGGGGCAGGTGCTCAAGTGGAAAAAAAAGGGCACCTTGTGCAGTGCGTGGAACTGGGCCGGTGCGAGATTTATAGATTTTTGGGGCCTAAATAATAACATTAGAAGCTTTTTAGATATTGATCAATGCCACCATGGTCCACAAGTGTATAATTACACTCTATGTGGCTTGCACTTATCAGTGCACGCCACTGATAAGCCTTGAGTGTCAGGAAGAAAGAAAGAAAGAAAGAAAGAAAGAAAGAAAGAAAGAAAGATTGTAATGAAGAAGATGAGGTATACACACTGTACCCTGTCTCAACTACTCACATTCAACAAGTTCATTGAAAGTGCTTTACATAAAAGCATGACTTATACATCACGACAGTGAAGACACAGAATGTATACAGTGCAAAAAGAAATAAAGCAAATGACAAAATGACATTTGAAATTGAATTAAAAAAACATATATTAAAATATTAAAAAAAAAACCAAAGGAAATTATTAAAATGCAAGGAGCAAACAGAAATGTATCTTTGACTTTGAAAAAAATAAGTTTGCTGAGTTTTCAGGGAGTTTGTTCACGGGATGGTTTATCACACTGTAGCTACTATGCTTTAGGCATGAAGCATTTAGCGATCTAACCACCCTCCTCATGCCATGTCATTGACTCATTGTGCATTGGGGGGGTCACACCAAGAACTCCCGGCCAAAAAGATTGTACTGTGGGAACCAACACACGGGCATGGATCGAGAGGACGTCCCACACCTATACCTATACCTATACGTGGACGTACTATAAAAAGAAAGATGCTGGTGCGGAAAGCACAAAAGGAGCTGGCCGGATGTATATGGAGAACCGAGATGACTGGAAACGCCGATGGAGGGTGTGATGGGTATTTTCTTAATTATGATGTATTGTTTCATATTTGATACGTTCACATCTTATTACTATGTTAAAAAAAAATACCTTATAAATCCTCACTGGAAAATTGAGAACCCAAAGTATCAAAACCTCTAAAGATGTACTCTATAGAGAAACGTATAGTGGTGCAAAAGACCAGAAAGGATTTAAGAAAAAAAAAGAAAAAAAAAGGAGGGGAATGCCATCCCAACCTGACCATTACCAGACAGGCGTCCTGGGTAAAACTGAGAAGGAGCCTCGATAGAACAAAAAAAAGTGTTGATTTTTAACATGGTCTAATATGTGACCAGATGTGGGAGTTGATGGGTATTTTCTTAATTATGATTTATTGTTTCATATTTTATGTTCACATCTTATTACTATGTTAAAAAGGAGCTTGCAAATCTTCTTGTATATCTGGTGCACAGGACTGCCCTGTCACCCAGTGATGTCATATCAATATTTGCGTGTGTATTAATTCCACTATCAGCTGTCACCCACTCCAGATTGTCCATTGTACCGAAGGGAAATAAGATTAAATGGAAAACAACATGACAACAACTGTGGCCTCAAAGATGAGGCTAAACATACACTCTCACTCCATGAGATAAAGAGTCATCAACGGAATATCCTAATCACGGAACGTGATTAAAGTAAAAAAAAAAACAGGATTCAGACGATCCGACGCCCATGACAGCTTGATGACACCTTACTCTGATGGGACCTTTCAACCTATCGAAATGTGACAGCTGAATTCTGAATCTATGACATATTTTTCAGTATATGTTTGTGCGAAAATGACGTGACTTTCATTCAGAGCACTTGGGAGAATTCTCTCTCCTCTATTCTTTACATTTGTACACTCTCTGGACTGGATCTGAAGAAAAGATAACTTAGAAATACTTTAAGAACTTGTGTTCTTGTGTCAAAATCCTTTCAGGTCTTTTTTGCACTATACGTTTCTCTAGACTAGTATACATCTTTTGAGGTTTTGATACTTTGGGTTCTCACTTTTCCAGTGAAGATTCATAAGGTTGAGGTATCCGGTCTTTTTGGCTATTTTAATAGCCTCACTCAGATTTATATCTGTCATAGGGACGACGTAGGGGTGACCAGAGGGGTCAGCAGCCAAATGCATATCATTCTGGGTGGTCCTTGACAGGAAGATGTTGCGAGAAGCACTATATAGCATGGTGCCACACTCACAGCACGGTGACGTTTCTACTATAAACATCTTCTCTACATTTAATACATTATTATATATAATCCCGGCTGCTTTCTACTATACCAGGAGTTTATAGAAGGAGTTTAAATCCATCCATTTATAGGCCTGAAAGAAATGTCTTCAAAGTCCTGACCGTTTTCTGAAATCAGGTTTCTGTATCAGTTGGTGCTCAGTATTTCATGTCAAGGACCCCCACACATATATATGTAATTGGCCACCGACCCACATCTGAAAATATGTCGTTCCAGGGACCTCCCCAGAAGCAAAGATGTGAGTTAAAAACGGTCACTCTGAAATAATATATATTCAAAGATTTGTGCCATATTTTCACGATTATTCAAAAATAGCAGACCTACATACAAGCTCATAGCATGCCACTCGTGGCGCTATGAGCTTGTAAGATCTGCTATTTTCCAATAGCAAAATTATAACATAATGTTTAAAACACCAAAAGAGGTTCCCGCCCCCAAAATGGGTTAATTGATCATATCCATAGAAAATGTTAGTGTATGTTACTGTTAATGTTAATGTTAGTGAATATGTGGCCATTGTGTTGTTGTTGGATCATATCCAGTCAAGGAAAACATTCCAATCGGACTCTATGTCACATTCTCTCTCCCCCTCAGTCTGTGGCTCCACCATGGCCACTCCCACATTCATTTCCACCACACTGCAGTCCCATTTACACACCTGTCTTCAACTCCCTCGTCAGCCCACCTGTGAACACTTTGCCAATCAACCTGCTCCTATAAAACTGGACTCTTCACAAACACTCATTGTCAGTTCATAGTTTGTTGTCATGGTTGCGTGTCTGTGGATTCCTGTTTTGACTGCATTGTCATTCTGCAATTGCCTGATTCCTGCCCACTACTTCCGTGTAAGATCTGCCTTATTCTTTACTAAATACTTTATTATCTTCTTATCTACTACTTGTTTGTTGTTACTCTGCACTTGGGTTCGACTCTGTCTACATCCATGACACTCTAGCTTGTTTCATTTTCTAAAGTGGCATTCCTTGTCAAGCGGCAACAGGGATATCTGCTCTTGTGACCTGGCAAGCCATGATGCCTATACTTTTTTAAATTAGCCTAGTATTCTCTTAAAGCATAGATGCTTTTGAAAACCCAACACCCCACAGTATATCCCGGTTGGGAGACATCTGCGCTTCCCCCCACTCCCCAGCTATTGACGTGCTGATGACACTACACGGTGTGTACGTATGTATAAATTCCGGCGACTAAACGGGTAACTATAAGGGCGACCGGGGCATTTGCCGTAGCTGCTCCCACACTGTGGAATGCCCCTCCCCCTTTCTATAAAGAATTCAGAGTCTGTTGACGTTTTGCTGAAAACATGTTTATTTCGTTTGTATTTTGAGCTGTGATTTGTCATACCTGACCTTTTTTTGTACAGGCCAATATTTAGTTGTCTCTTTTATCTTGCTTTTCTTCTCGTTGTGTTATTAATCTTGTGTTTTAAATTGATTGTTTGTTTTACCTTGTTGACGACTGTACAGCACTTTGTAACTGTTGTTTTGATAAGTGCTTTATAAAAAAATGTATACTTACTTATACTTACTAGCACAATACAATTTCAAGTGGCTGTCTGCGGACAAATACATATTGTAGCTCTAAGGTCTTTGACGTGAAAGAAAAACACCTATATAGGAACACCTTAGATAGCATTTCTGTAGACTTAAGATAGCATTTGATAGACTTATAGCATGTTATGTAGACAGCACTATAATTGCATTGTATGTAGTCATAGCACGTCATAGTACATAATTATGTATAGCATATGTAGGCCTATAGTATATATGTATAGTTTATATGTATAGTTTCATTATATATTCCACTGTTACGTTCTTATAGCTTACGCATGTTTCATGATACATGCTTTTTATGTGATGTATTCCCATGCATTTTTGTTCTCGCTCTGGATTAAGAGCGTCTGCTAAATGCCTGAATTGTAAATTGTAAATTGTCGTTATACCTTTCAAGACAGGAATACCTCTCGCTGTGTACTGTAGCTGTAGCAATATAGTAAGATAATAACAAAATGTTTACGTTTTTTTAAGAAATCTCAGGTTCCACATTTAGAAACCGCACACAGCAATCCCAAATAACACCTTCAGAGCATTGGTGGTGATGACGTGTGATGACAATGACGTGTCCCTTATTACTAGTCATATAGTCGATTTTGTCGTTGACCATTCCAAAAAATAGCAGACACGCTCGCAGCACGTCACTTCGTGAAAAATTTTTGAATCACGGAAAAGTTTGAGAACTATATACCGATGCAGAAGGCGCATCTGTAAAAAAAAAATCGGCCTCTCTCCAGTGTCACGTGACGACGTGACGATCCACGATTCAAGTGTGACACAGAACCTCCCTCTGAAGGTGACAGTTGAGTCATCGTGTAGCGTCCCACGTTTCGGTCTCCTCGAGGGGTTGGAGACGCTGCCAACTGTCGTCATCAGAGAGAGAGAGAGAGAGAGTGTGTGTGTGTGTGTGTGTGTGTGTGTGTGTGTGCTGTCCTATTAGATTGGCAGTGCTCCATGCAGGCATGGAGAGGTCAGCTCGGAATATGACTCTGCTGTCCTCTGCGTCCCCCACGTCACCGGAATCAACTATATGACATCAATATCAACCATGTCACGCAGAAAGTATAGAAAGAATGGCTAATAGAGGCGCTTTTGAGCTTGTAGATCTGAATTATTTTAATTGGAATCATACTGTATATATATTGTGGGAGGTCGGGTTGGAAATACAACTCAGAGTGCAGTTTCAGGGGTTAGACACACGATGGCGCCCCTTGCTTTATTTCTCCAACAGGTTCAAACAAAGTCAGTTTTCACAAACAGAACTCAGACAGTAATATTCTTTGCATGAGGTCCCGGTTCCGAGGCGGGAGTCGTCACTGCAGAGGATGAGAGGGGATGTTAGCATACGGTCAGAGCACAAGGTAAGTACAAAGTTGGGGCCTGAGACACCCGGTCTAGGCAGTCTACCAACTAGACCTTTGTATAACTCTTTCTCTTCTTCTTTTCCAGGTTCCAGAGGAGGCCAGGAGGCTCCCCCGGAGGTAGGTAAGGGGGTGCGTATCTTTCTCTATCCACAAGGCACAGAAGAGTACTTTAGAGTAGAAGTACTCGGATACGGGGTGGTGAGTAATTAGAGTAAAAGTACTTGGTATGGTACCGGGCGGGGATGGTACGGAGGGCCCCTTAGGCTCGGCCAACAGGAAGATACACAAGCATTTATATTCTTATTTCTCTCTATCTACTGGGTGGTTAACACAAAGTAAGCGCTCTAGTTTCTAACGGTCTTCTTTCACCGGGCCTGGCGGCGCAAGCCAACTTAAAGTCTCTTCAAAGGGTGAAATAAACCTAACACGGGCCTGTCTTCTTTCACAGGGTGGACGTGACACTTTATCTAGAGCCTGCTAGCTTCCATTAGTCTCTACGGGGTTATCTTCATTCAACAATCTTCAGTGTACAACACCACGGTGACACTCTTCATTCACAGTCTTCATTTAGCATCGACAGGGTGACTTCCTTCATTCACAATCTTCGTTATTATCCTTAGCTGCTCATTTGCCACTAGGAGTGCCTCTTCTTAATAACACGGGTGATAGATAGTGAACGGTTTGTCTTACTGCGACCTTATGGAGCTGTTGAGCTGCCGTTTCCATACGAGGGTCCCGTCTCCGCACTCGTCCCCGATACGAGCCAGGTGGGTCTCCAGCATGTATGCGGCTCTCCGTGTATATTTGTCTATGGGGGGCACACGCTCCTGCGTGTGCTTCCAGCCCCACTCCTACAAGCCTGGTGATGTGAGAATATAAGAGAGCAATTGAGTGGTGATACAAACGATCAAACAATAACCATAGTCCATACGTGAGAGTCCATAAGTGAGAGGAGTGTGGACTTACCATCCAACGCCGAGTGGACGGCATATGCTGCGCGAGCGTCTGTGTGTAGCAGGGATCTGATACTGCTAGGTGCGCAGGTTGTTTATAAAGGGCGCGGCTGACAGGCTGCGGCTGTCCTTAATTGCTAACCAGGGCGGCGGCCGGAATGAGGCGCAGCTGATTTAGAATTGCTCTGGGATAGTACACTGAGTCTATGACACGGCCGTGGGCGTGCCTGGTTGTCATGGTAACGCGCCCCTCCCCCTGAGGTGAGACCTGACACACTCCACACACTCCCCCCCTAAGTTTCTTGCTACCGCAAGGAGCTTGACTACTTCCCTCGTCTTCGTACAGTCTTGAGAGCGCGTCCGCGTGTTTCATCTTGGTCCCGGGCCGGTGCTCTATCTCAAACTTGTAGCTCTGGAGCTCGACGAACCAGCGGGTGACGTTGCCTTTGTTCGCCGCCATCCACTTGAGTGGCGCGTGGTCGGTCACGAGGGTGAACTGTCTGCCCCATAAGTAGTACCGGAGGTGGTGGATGGCCCATTTCACGGCCAGACACTCCTTCTCGACCGTGGAGTAGTTACGCTCGTGCTTCAGCAGCTTCCTGCTGATGTACAGAACGGGATGCTCATCTCCGTCTACCGGCTGGGACAGGACGGCGCCGACCCCGGTGTTGGACGCATCCGTGGCGAGGCTGAAGGGCCTGTTGAAGTTCGGCGCTACGAGCACCGGCTCACTGCACAGGGCGGTCTTCAGGGTGCGGAAGGCTTCGTCCGCCTCGTCTGTCCATTGGACGTGGTGGGGGAGGCTCTTCTTCGTCAAATCGTGGAGGGGGGCCGCGATCGTGGCGAAATTTTTGACGAATTTCTGATAATAGGCGATCAGGCCGAGGAAGGACTTGACCTGCTTCTTGGTCACCGGACGTGGCCAGGTCTGGATCTTCTCCACCTTCCTCGTCTGTGGTCGGATGCACCCACGGCCGATGGTGTAACCGAGATAGTCGGTCTCGGTCCACCCAATGCGGCACTTCTTCGCGTTGGCGGTCAGGCCGGCCGCCCGGAGGGTGGCTAGGACGGTGTCGACCCGCTCCAGGTGTTGGCCCCAGGTGGCGCTGTGGATGATCACATCATCCAAATAGGCCGCCGCGAACGCCTGGTGGGGTCGCAATATCCGGTCCATCAACCTTTGGAACGTGGCGGGGGCTCCGTGCACTCCGAAGGGCATCACTCTGTACTGGAAGAGTCCGTCGGGGGTGATAAAGGCGGTTTTCTGCTTGGCTCTTTCCGTGAGGGGGACCTGCCAGTACCCTTTCGTCAGGTCGAGGGTGCTGATGAACCGGGCGGGCCCCAGCCGGTCGATCAGCTCATCGACGCGTGCCATGGGATACGCGTCGAATACGGAGATCTCGTTTAGCTTCCGGAAGTCGTTGCAGAAACGAAGGGTGCCGTCGGGCTTGGGGACTATTACGATCGGGCTCGACCAGGCACTGTGGGACTCCTCGATGACCCCCAGCTCGAGCATCTTCTTAACTTCTTCCCTTATGGCCTCTCGTCGTGCCTCCGGGATCCGGTACGGCCGTAGTCTCACTACCTGGCCGTTAGGGGTGTCGATGTCGTGTTTTAACACGGAGGTGTGTCCCGGGAGCTCGGAGAACACGTCGCGGTTCCGATCGAGGAGTTCCCGCAAGTCCTGCGTCTGCTGGGGCGTCAGACCCTCGCCAAGGGCTACGGCCGGGGCCTGCGGGGAGACAAAGGTCAATAAAGCGGGTAGGGGTACTTCCTCCGGCGTATGCCACCGTTTCAGTATATTCACGTGATATATCTGGTGTCCCCTTCTTCTGCCTGGCTGGCTCACCCGGTAGTTTACGGCTCCTTTCCTCTCCACGACTTCATATGGGCCCTTCCACCGGGCCAGGAACTTGCATTCGCTGGTGGGGACCAACACCAGCACCTTATCGCCAGGGGCGAACTCACGGATTTTGGCACCCTTATTGTAGGTGCGCGCCTGGGCGGTCTGGGCTGCGGCCATGTGCTCTCTTACGATGGGCCATATGCGTTTGGCGCGCTCCTGGAGTGCGTCTACGTGTTCGATGACACTGCGGAGGGGGGACGGCTGGCTCTCCCAGGCTTCTTTAGCCAGGTCGAGGAGGCCACGCGGTTTCCTCCCGTACAGGAGCTCAAAGGGCGAGAACCCGGTTGACGCCTGGGGTACTTCGCGAATCGCGAAGAGCACAAACGGGATGAGGCGGTCCCAATCCTTGGCGTCCTCTTCCGTGACGCGTTTTAGCATTTTCTTTAAGGTCTGGTTAAACCGCTCGACCAACCCATCCGTCTCGGGGTGGTAGGCGGAGGTCCGTATACGCTTGACCTTTAACCATTTGTACAGGGCTGATAGGACGCGGGACATAAAACACGTGCCCTGGTCCGTCAGGATCTCGTCCGCGATGCCGACGTGGCTGAATAACATCAGCAGCTCGTGGGCAATAGCCCGGGCGTTGGCGGTACGGAGGGGGATGGCCTCCGGATAGCGCGTCGCATAGTCCATGATGACTAAAATGTAGCGGTGTCCCCGGGCGGACTTAGGGAGGGGTCCGACAATATCCATGGCGATACGGGAAAACGGCACATCAATAATTGGCATCGGGATTAGCGGGCTGTGGGGAACTCCGCGGGGGGCGGTTAGCTGACACTCGGCACAGGAGCGGCAAAACTCCTCAATGGCCTTCTTAACGCCTGGCCAGTAGAAGCGGGCGGTGACCCGGTCGTAAGTCTTTTGTACGGCCAGGTGGGCCCCTAACTGGTGGGAGTGGGCGAGATACATTACTCGGGACACATACGTTTTTGGGACGAGTAATTGTTCGACGACCTCCCCCGCGGGGTCTTTGCAAGCGCGGTACAGTAAGTCGTGTCGGACGAAGAAGTGTGGGAAAGGTTTCTCACTCACCCCCGGGTTCAGCTTCCCGTCGACGGCCACGACGTTCCGCCTGGCGCCAGCCAGGTTGGGGTCGGCCCACTGCGCGGTGGCGAACGACCCTTGCCGCCGGGGGGGCGGCGTGTCTATTCTGGGGAACTCTAGGAAGGGGTCTTCACCGAGGGCCGGCGTGTCGTCGGCGTCGGAGGCCTCCGCTTCTTCCGGCCAGGGTTCTGGCTGGGGACTTCCTCTGCCGCTGCTGGTGGACGAGGTCCCGTCTTCGCGGAGGGCGGGGCAGGCGACGAGGGGTACGCTACTTCGGCGGCGTCGGCGGCGCCGCGTCCTGGGGGGCCCTCGTCGTCCCGGGTTCCAGTATTTCTCGAACAGCGGACAGTCCGTTCCGATCAAGAGGGGGACTGGGAGTTCGGGGACCACTCCGGCGGCGACCAACGCGGAGCCACGGGGGGTCTGTACGGTCACGTGGGCGACGGGGTACCGTCGGACATCTCCGTGGACACACGTGACCGGGATGGTGGGTCCATTGGTAGCGGAGGCGAGGTCACCCCGGACCAGCGTCACCACGCTGCCTGAGTCCAGCAAGGCATGGGTGTCGGTCCCATCAACCCGGGCGGGGAGGGTGGTCTGTCGTCGGCTCTCACTTCCGGTGTGGAGGCAGGGGCGGGGCCCTCTCATGCTGTCTGCGGAGGGCATGGAGACATCGGGGCCGGGGGGCCGCTCTGGGCAGGCCCAGGACAGGTGGTCCTCCCGATTACAGACGTAGCACCTGCGGATCCGCGGGCTGCGGTCGGGGGGGCCGGAGGCACGGGGCCGGACCGGGGCCGGCGGGGTCGGCGGGGCTGGTCGGCGTCGGTCTCGGCGGTCGTCTGTCTTGGGGACGGCGTCGCTCTTGGTCTGGCGGAGCATATCCGAGCAGACGTGGTGGTTCTCCAGGAGGGCGATCAGGGCGTCCACGGATGTGGGGCTGACTCGGGCAACATATTTCTTGGCGTCGGGACACACCGGTCTATGACTAATCTCTCAATCCACGGGGTCTCTCCGCCCGTGGTCAGCCAGCTCTGCGTCAGGCGGTAGAGGTCGGCGACCTGAGCGCGAGGGGGCTGGGCCTGCTGATAGGCCCACATGTGGTACCGCTGGGCCCGGGCGGGCAGGCTGTAGCCGAGGGTGGACAAGATGGCGGCCTTCAGCGTCTCGTAGTCTCGAGCGTCTCTGGCGGGAAGGTCCCGACATGCGCGTTGAGCCTCTCCCGAGAGGTAGGGCGCCAGTATGCCGGCCCAGTCGGCGGCGGGCCACTGCTCGCGGTCGGCGGTGCGTTCGAAGAGTTCGAGGTACGCCTCGATGTCATCCTCGGGGGTCTGCTTGGAGAGGACGGCGTTGGGGGTCCTAGGGACATTGCCGGGTCGGTCTAGCCTGCGGACAACTTCACGCACCGCGTTCTGTAGTTCAGTCTGACTTCGGAGGAGGGCGGCCAATTCGAGGCTGGCCATGGTTAGGCGGTGGTTGAGATCAGATGACTACCCACATTCTCCACCATATGTGGGAGGTCGGGTGGGAAATACAACTCAGAGTGCAGTTTCAGGGGTTAGACACACGATGGCGCCCCTTGCTTTATTTCTCCAACAGGTTCAAACAAAGTCAGTTTTCACAAACAGAACTCAGACAGTAATATTCTTTGCATGAGGTCCCGGTTCCGAGGCGGGAGTCGTCACTGCAGAGGATGAGAGGGGATGTTAGCATACGGTCAGAGCACAAGGTAAGTACAAAGTTGGGGCCTGAGACACCCGGTCTAGGCAGTCTACCAACTAGACCTTTGTATAACTCTTTCTCTTCTTCTTTTCCAGGTTCCAGAGGAGGCCAGGAGGCTCCCCCGGAGGTAGGTAAGGGGGTGCGTATCTTTCTCTATCCACAAGGCACAGAAGAGTACTTTAGAGTAGAAGTACTCGGATACGGGGTGGTGAGTAATTAGAGTAAAAGTACTTGGTATGGTACCGGGCGGGGATGGTACGGAGGGCCCCTTAGGCTCGGCCAACAGGAAGATACACAAGCATTTATATTCTTATTTCTCTCTATCTACTGGGTGGCCGTGTCGGTACGACAACGGCAGTCAGGGGGTTAACACAAAGTAAGCGCTCTAGTTTCTAACGGTCTTCTTTCACCGGGCCTGGCGGCGCAAGCCAACTTAAAGTCTCTTCAAAGGGTGAAATAAACCTAACACGGGCCTGTCTTCTTTCACAGGGTGGACGTGACACTTTATCTAGAGCCTGCTAGCTTCCATTAGTCTCTACGGGGTTATCTTCATTCAACAATCTTCAGTGTACAACACCACGGTGACACTCTTCATTCACAGTCTTCATTTAGCATCGACAGGGTGACTTCCTTCATTCACAATCTTCGTTATTATCCTTAGCTGCTCATTTGCCACTAGGAGTGCCTCTTCTTAATAACACGGGTGATAGATAGTGAACGGTTTGTCTTACTGCGACCTTATGGAGCTGTTGAGCTGCCGTTTCCATACGAGGGTCCCGTCTCCGCACTCGTCCCCGATACGAGCCAGGTGGGTCTCCAGCATGTATGCGGCTCTCCGTGTATATTTGTCTATGGGGGGCACACGCTCCTGCGTGTGCTTCCAGCCCCACTCCTACAAGCCTGGTGATGTGAGAATATAAGAGAGCAATTGAGTGGGGATACAAACGATCAAACAATAAACATAGTCCATACGTGAGAGTCCATAAGTGAGAGGAGTGTGGACTTACCATCCAACGCCGAATGGACGGCATATGCTGCGCGAGCGTCTGTGTGTAGCAGGGATCTGATACTGCTAGGTGCGCAGGTTGTTTATAAAGGGCGCGGCTGACAGGCTGCGGCTGTCCTTAATTGCTAACCAGGGCGGCGGCCGGAATGAGGCGCAGCTGATTTAGAATTGCTCTGGGATAGTACACTGAGTCTATGACACGGCCGTGGGCGTGCCTGGTTGTCATGGTAACGCGCCCCTCCCCCTGAGGTGAGACCTGACACACTCCACAATATATATATACAGTGGCATGCGCAGATAGACACTAGACCCTTTTCACACTGGACAAATGTGCCCTTTTCTTTTTTTTTGGTACAGTGTACACTGTACAGTATGTGGACCATCACAATGGTGACTGATCAATTCTTGATTAAAAAAAGCTTCTAATACATTATTTAGGCCGCAAAATCTATAAATCTCAGGGGCGATTCACACTATGGTCCCCGGGGTGCGCACTCAGGGACCACTTGGCAGATGTTGTGGTATAGTGTGAATGATGCGTATACCGTTCCCGGATCGCCCCAACCGTCCCCTCTGGACCGTTGGAGTGTGTTCAGATACGGATCGTTCCAATGTGAATGCATGCGTATACCTAAAGAAGGAAGTGGACTGTTTATTTTTTTAAAGAACGTGACATGATCTCATAGTCGACGAGCCGAGCGTCAACAAAAAAACACACAGCCGCTGCACGACGCTGTAACACCAGCGCATTTCTCAACGCCGCCCGTCTCCTGTTGAATCGGCACATATGTACTTGCAGCACTGCAATACGCGCTGATCTTATTCTGCGGACTACACGTGAGGCTCTTGGGCTTTGCTTGGCATAATAGTTTCCAAAGTAAGACAAAATAATAATAATGCTAAAGTAGAATCCATAGCAAACTAATATCAAACACGACACTGGAGCACAGAACTGACTGACACAGTGAATAGCAGACAGGCTGACAGTGAAGTAGTATAACGGAAAAGAGGCAAAGAGGCAATGCAATGCAGTGTGTCTGGATTTATTGGAGACAATGTCGCAGAGTTGATGGTCAGTGTCCGGGCGCGCCAGCCATCAAGCATGCACACCGCCACCTGGAGGATTAAAGTGTGTTATGCAAGTGTTGCGCTGTTGAATCTCGGGGCAATGTGAATCACGGCCATCGGGGACCAGGCAACCGTATTCGGAAACGGTTCCAATGAAACGGATTCAGTCCGTACTCAGTGTGAAACGCCTATTACACTATCAAGGCAACCGGCCGGTTCCACGCGCTGCACGAGGTGCCCTTTTTCACTTGAGCAACTGCCCCTCTAAATGGCTGCATGTGTACGCCACTGATAAATAAGTCGATGCAGTAAGTTGTCCGTCTCTGTTCCCTGGAGTGTGCAGTCCCTTCCTTGGAAGGTTTATATATAGGTGAAAGCCTGCTGGTGCTATAACAGGCAGATTTCTATGAGTTTAACTGATCGGTGTGAAACTCCTTTGGAGGCCATGAAGTAAAAAAAAGAAAAACGAATGTCTCACATAACAGCTATAACAGGTTATGGTTTGTCTAAACCCATTTGTAATAGGCGATTTTTGTCTAAACCCATGTTTTATATAATTCTAAATTCTCCCATGTATTTCGTTCAAACGTCATGCATATTGGTACACATTATCGGTGCTTAGAACTTATTTTAGTTTGTTGTGGACCCCAGGAAGGGTATATAGATGCCATAGATATATGCCAAAAATATATAGTATATCAAAATACGTCATCATGACGTAAAATAGATAGCGTGAAATTGTCCATTCATTGTCAATAGGAATGTAATGTTTGTGTAGGACAAAGTTTGTGCGCACACACACACACACACACACCAAAAGCTGGATATAGGAGGGGCTATAGCTGCCCTCATTGGCCACTGCAGTTCATTGGAGCCTGCATGTGTGGAGGAGGAAGTCACGCTGCATGGCTGCCACTCAAGTGACTTCTGGCCAATCACAGCGCATCTTTTCCGGGACTTATCAATTCAAATCCAAAGGAGTTTTATTGGCACTGGAGATACACACGCCCTATAGAGCGTCGCAGTCCCGCCCCCCTCGAGAGACCCAGAAAAGAAATCCCCGTTAAAGCCAACTCTTGTCGTGACAAATCATGACAATAAACACAATGTTTTGGGCCAAACAAAGAATTAGAAAGTAGGGGGCGAAAACACTTTTTCTGTTGTTTTTCTTCTTTGTAATTATTTGTTTGAATCCAAAATATTGTGTTCGTTGCAGGGGGGCAGTCAGACGGATATTTTGTGAAGCCACTAAGGAAATGAAAGTTCATATAATGGCCTGTTGTGGCGCTCTCATTGGGCTCAAAAAAACCCATAGCCCCATAGAAGTCCATGTATTTGGGCCCAACTTCACCTAGACTGTATTACCTTAATAAACATGGTCATGAATACTTTTTGCTTCCAGTCACTAGTTTAAAGTCTCATTTCTAATGTCATAATATTCTTTTTGGAAAATTATGGTCCCATTTATTAGAAAAATGACCATAAAGTCGCGCATGTTCTGAAAGGCGTGGCTACCGTTACAGTCTATGAACGGGATCCCCCACCCACTCGAGTCAAAATAAAAACCAACGAAGAAGAAGGGGGAAGTCCCGCCTCGTTGTCTGGGCCAGCCAATGGGCCAGCTGGCCTGAACTGGGCCAAAACGGATCTAGAAAGATGGCGACTTCCATTGCAAGGACTGACAGGCTTCATTTTACGTTCACGTTAGACCCGCGGGACGCTTTGTCCATATTTTTTACAGTCTATGGTTCGTTGTCATGATTTGTCACGACTCGAGTTGGCTTCCTACGACGCTGAAATGGTCTTTAAAGGTAGAGTAAGTGATTTCACTTAATTCAAATATCACTTATTTTTTTGTTTTGTTGTGATAATCCTCTCTACTATAGAGTGTGCTGACCATATAAGGAGTTCCTCCCTGTCCCCAGTTAACCCCTGGGGGTCAAAAAACCTTAGGTTTCGTTTTTGACTCTCTATCCTGATTGGACGATAAGGCTTAGGTCCCACAGCCAAAAACGAAACCCAAGGTTTTTTGAGTGAAATCACTTACTCTACCTTTAAATAAATACTTTTTTTAAATGTCTACGGGGAAAATGCATTTGGGATTCATTTCCTGAAAGAATGAAGTGCAAACAGTAAAAACTGCACCCGAGGAGCAGCACATCAACCTGTTTATCTCATCTCCAACTGATCTTCGCTCAGCACCCATGGGGTGTGAATGCAATATCCTTTCCTCTTCCTCATGATGTCACAAGGCTGGTCACGTCATGACCACATTGGAGCCACGGCCAGAACGCCCAGAAACCACAGATCCACATAATTTCCTAGTTTATTATCCAACAGTGAGGGGGGGGGGGGGGGGTTTCATTCTGCTCTGTTGACACACACACACACACACACACACACACACACACACACACACACACACACACACACACACACACAGTCACACACACACACACACACACACACACACACAGGCTCACACACTCACACAGCCACGCGTGCGACCTCATCATAGCAGCAGATGGGAGCGCCTTGAGGCAGAGCATGAGAGACGTGTGTGTTGATGGAACTGCCAAGCGAATGCTATAAGATCAGGTGTTCCGCAGCACAATCAGCTCCCCCCCCTCCCCCCCCGTCCTGTCCCTGCTCTTTTCCAGCTCTCTAACAGTATGTTGTCTTATATACTCGCCCTGCAGGAACACAGAAGGACGCAGAACAACTAGTGACATCTGTGTCAGGTATATAAGGCCACCTCTTTGTATAGGGAATCTGGATAATGACCCCGGCGTTGCCAGATTTTTTGGCGAGAGGAAATAAGCATTCAAGAGTGTACGAAATGGGAGTGAAAGAAGCCACGTATAAGCCCAAGAGCACTTTAAAACCTAAGCATACATACATCAGCTATTTAAAAATAGGGGAAAAAAGGTGTATGTGGTATACGGGCTACGGGGGTCCCTGGCACAAATTATAATTTCAGATGGGGGTCTGTGGACACATTATTTAACGTTAATGTATTTGGGGGAGGGGGGGATATCATGAAAATGTGTTCATTTGGAAAAAATAATTTGAAACAAGCCCAAACAAGCAACTATACACACTTTAGAAACAATCCCCCGGAAAACCTGCAACCAGCATCTATACCAATATGCAATTTCACAGAAAAACAAGGCCTTATAATAAGCAGACATGGCAACACTGATGACGGTATTGTTCCAATTGCATTTGTTGCAGTTAAAATCACTGTTGCTCCACACACTGCCCTGTGTCGCTGGCTGGCTGGCTGGCTGGCTGGCTGGCTGACTGACTGACTGACTGACTGACTGACTGACTGACTGACTGACTGACTGACTACTGACTGGGAATTACACATAATAGTGTTACACAGCATAATTTAGATGATGATATATCATGATGATGTAACAAACCTTTTTGATATGTCAAACCCCAGTCTGACATGCATTATTACTAGGCCACAGACGGGCTGTCACAATTATTACATAATTGCCTAATCACATTGTCAAAATCTCAATCGGCATAATTGTCACATGACAGTTAGTAAAGTAAAAAAGTAAAGTGGGTGAAATTGATAAAATAGAGAAATGGAAGTGCTTACAGGAATCAATCAGTGGCTCTTATTATTGAACCTTATGCAGACTGCATCCATCTTACCAGCAAGATGCTAACTATAAACAGAAAGGTCAGTAATTGTATTAAGCAACGTCAAACCAACATTGCAGCTGTACGAAAAGCTTGAATTATCCTTCCTCGTCCTATATCTGCAAAGTGTAGACATCTTATGAGCTATATACTTCCTGTCAAGAAATTCCTTGCAGGTGATATTATTGAGTGGAACAGGAACAGCAATGTCAGTGCTAACAATTATGTATGTGACTATGTTACTATGAGTATAGGCCTATACCAGTAGGGGCAAAAGTGGCGCTGTTGTGCCAGAAACAGAGAGAGAGAGAGATAGTGCTGCACTGTTGCCTGCTAATGAGAGAGAGAGAGAGAGAGAGAGAGAGGGGGGGGGGGAGTTTGTAGTTTGGAAGTGCTCGTTGAAGATCACTCAAGGTCCAAGGATGTTGCTTATACTGATAACGAGCGCTCCAGCTGGTACACTCAGAGTTGAATGAACACTGAGGATTTTACAGAGCAGATACAATGAAATATGTATATATAAAATAAATGGTATCAACTGGGGGTCCGATCGAGGGCCTATCAAACCAGCATACAGTATGTACGCTATGCTATATAGAAGCAGCTTAACCCATTCTGGACGGGAACCCCTTTTTGGTGCAGCATTATGTTATACTTTAGCTATTGAAAAATAGCAGATCTACACAAGCTCATAGCGCACGCTACGAGCTTGTATATAGGTCTGCTATATGTTTTGAAAAATCGTGAAAATGCGGCACAGATCTTTGAATATAATATTCTTTCAGAAGACTTTTTATTTATTTCGATGTCAGGCCTATAGCACAAACAGCATTATACAGTACTATAGTATAATGCATCTTTCTACAGTATAAGCTTTATTTCCCACCCCCCCTGAAGGACTGGGCTTGACAAGACCCGACATATCACTGGAATGCAATCTCTCCGTGTTTCCCTGCCATGCCACCGACACAGACACACAGTCAGCCTCCCTCCCTCCTCATCGCTGCTTGTCTCCCATCCACCGTCCGCCGCCACCGCTGCATCATCAAACAGCATCAACCCTTAAGGCCTCCCCTCGCCGTGTCCCTTGATTCCACCCCCCCACCCCCGTGCTTTGGTAAACATGATAATAGCAGTGCTGTGTTCATGTGGACTCCTCGTGTTAACACTGAGCCTGTCACAGGCCATCATGGCTCTTCAAAGACTGATGGCCTCTCTCAAGTGGCTGCTCCTCTGGTCCCTGTGTCTGCCATTTCACACTCCACTGCTCGCGCACACAAAGACCCCCCTCCCCCCCCCCCCCCCCCCCCCCCCCGTAGCAGCTGTGGAGACCGGTCAATGGGGGGGGGGGGGGGCCGTAGGATGGCTGGCTGGGTGGATGGATGTGGGTTAGTGGATGGATGGATGGATGTGGGTTAGTGGATGGATGGATGGATGTGGGTTAGTGGATGGATGGATGGATGGATGTGGGGTTAGTGGATGGATGGATGGATGTGGGTTAGTGGATGGATGGATGGATGGATGTGGGTTAGTGGATGGATGGATGTGGGTTAGTGGATGGATGGATATGGGTTAGTGGATGGATGGATGTGGGTTAGTGGATGGAAGGATGTGGGTTAGTGGATGGATGGATGGATGTGGGTTAGTGGATGGATGGATGTGGGTTAGTGGATGGATGGATGGATGTGGGTTAGTGGATGGATGGATGTGGGTTAGTGGATGGATGGATGTGGGTTAGTGGATGGAAGGATGTGGGTTAGTGGATGGATGGATGGATGTGGGTTAGTGGATGGATGGATGTGGGTTAGTGGATGGATGGATGTGGGTTAGTGGATGGAAGGATGTGGGTTAGTGGATGGATGGATGGATATGGGTTAGTGGATGGATGGATGTGGGTTAGTGGATGGATGGATGTGGGTTAGTGGATGGAAGGATGTGGGTTAGTGGATGGATGGATGGATATGGGTTAGTGGATGGATGGATGTGGGTTAGTGGATGGAAGGATGTGGGTTAGTGGATGGATGGATGGATGTGGGTTAGGATGGATGTGGGTTAGTGGATGGATGGATGTGGGTTAGTGGATGGAAGGATGTGGGTTAGTGGATGGATGGATGGATATGGGTTAGTGGATGGATGGATGTGGGTTAGTGGATGGAAGGATGTGGGTTAGTGGATGGATGGATGGATGTGGGTTAGTGGATGGATGGATGTGGGTTAGTGGATGGATGGATGTGGGTTAGTGGATGGATGGATGTGGGTTAGTGGATGGATGGATGTGGGTTAGTGGATGGATGGATGTGGGTTAGTGGATGGATGGATGTGGGTTAGTGGATGGATGGATGTGGGTTAGTGGATGGAAGGTTGGATGGAAGGATGGATGGATCATAGAGTATAAAGAAGGATAGAGACTGAACTGGCGCCAACATTTGGTGCCCAAAATGCGGAAGTGCAAACGCGCTCAACGTTAAAGCCCAGCTGCACGAGGTTTCCTCGCCATACTTCCACGGGTCCGCCTGCAGTCCCTCCTATTACCACTAGGGCCCAGTGCTTCAACGTTGGAGAGCCTCACTGGCCCCTTGGGATGGATGGCTGGATGGATGGATGGATGGATGGGACACACTTTGTTCATTATTTTTTGGGGAATTAATCCATGACACACATCTTGCAAGAACACACAGCTGATATCATATACTATAATACAGGTAGTTAACCTACTTGTTTTAAACATTATGTTATAGTTTAGCTATTGAAAAACAGCAGACCTACAAGCTCATATAGTGCGCCGTGGCGCGCTACGAGCTTGTATATAGCTTGCTATTTTTGAAAAGTCGTGAAGATATTTATTTCAGAAAACTGGAGGATTTAGAAGATTTCTTTTTAATTTCGAGGTCACGCCAAAATGGATTAAACCCTAGTCCAGACCAGGGCTCTTCAACAGGGGGTCCGGGACCCCTAGGGTGATTTACTACAGGTCATCCCTATTCTGATATAGGCTACTACAACTCTGCTATTTTTGGCATAGAGGTTTGGTTTAGAGGGGGACAAGAGCAGACCAAGTGTAACGGACCCCCAGTCAGAGCTATGCCTTATTATGATATTCAAGTGTTGGTGGACACATGCTGCTGGTCCTATAATTTGACATTTTGGGCCAGCTGAGGTCAGGATGGTGATTGGGACCCAGCTCAGCTGTGGAGCTGGGGACTGGGTTAAAATATATTAAGCAAGGGAGATAATGTTTGCTCCCGGAATATGGATGCTGCGGTTCATATATAGGCTAATATGCAACACCTGCAAAACAACTGTCTCTGTGAATGTCCAAAACTGTTTTTCAAATTCAAAAATAGCAAAAGTAGCAAATCTGCTATACTTTGTGTTTTTTTTTGTGAGACAGACTATAGTAGGATCAAGTAGGGCGTTGATTTACGAGAAGAAAAAAAATCTTAACATGAAAAATTAAGAACATGGAGATAAGTGGTTTGTGCCCGACATAGCCTAGATTTTATCTCGTCCCTTAAAGGGGGAGTGTCCCGGCCCGAGATTAACATTGCTGATAAGGTACATCACGTGGTCTGAATGAAAACAGTTCAAACGACACGTGACTATATCTCAGGCTCTGACGTGACCGAGCATCTAGCCGAGCTGAGTGGCTAGCGCACTAAAGGCTACTAGTTTTGAGGTAACTTTTTGCGTCATACTAGGTGAAAGTATCATAAAATAATTATTTTATTGCTCGAAAATTAAGGATAACTTCCTTACAATGACATTGAGTTGACGTGTACGTTTTAGGGTAAACTGTTACATAATCGCAATTTCGCGTGACTAGTCCGTCTAACATGGTGTGTGTGTGTGTGTGTGAGAGAGAGAGAGAGAGAGAGAGGGGCGGACTCAGGTTAGGCCGGCGCAGTCCGCAGTGCCGCTAGAGTAGTCACAGGCAGTGGTAACGTTACGTGAAGCTCCGGCTCCGTGAGCCCTGTTCAGCACTTAGCCGGCTGAGGGCGTGTCAGCGGGGGGGAGACAGATAGACAAGATAGGTACGATGGAACCCGTCACGCGAAATTGCGATTATGCAACAGTTAACCCTAAAACTTACACATCAACTCAATATCATTCTAACGAAGATTTTCGAGCAAAAAAATATTTTTTCCACCAAACTTTCACCCAGCTATGAAGCTAAAAGTGACCTCAAAACCACTAGCATGAGTTGATAGCCACCAGGAACGCTAACTCGCAGAGCCCAGAGCCGCTCTGCCATTTAGCCCAGATACAAGATCAATTTCATTGGTCAAATTGTGCGTTCCCGTACGTACGTCAG
>NC_137866.1:48033737-48108737 GCF_963924005.1 Protomyctophum bolini
TCCAACCCTGTGCTCTCTCTCTCCCTTGAGCAATAGGGCGGCTATACGCCACCGCGTTCTGTGAACTGTGTGTGTGGGCGCGTATACCGTACTGTATAGTTCGGAACGGCATGCGTTCACACTGGCAGACACAAGAGACACAGAGACACAAAGCAAAGCGGCATAATCTTACCGAAAAGCAACGCTGCATGGGTCTTACAGGGTTAAGAGATATATATATACCACAACAATGCATTCCCCAAATTGTGCAAACACTGGCCCTCACTCATTTGGATTAGTGTCCAATGGTATATGGTCTTTAGTGCTGCAAAAAAAGGATTTAGTGAAATTACAATTGGTCCAAAATAGAGCTGCATGTACAGTATTGCTCTGTGCTGTACAAAAAGAACAAACACCAACAGAATGCATGCCACTTTGGGATGGCCACTGAAGGAGGACAGACTTCATATTTCCCTGCTGTCTTTTGTCAGAGGTATTATTTCGTCTAAAGTTCCGGCTGTCCTGTATTTGCAGGCTGAAGTTCAGCTCTGATGAACACACCTATATACAATACCAGACATTCAGCACAAGGTCTTTTTTACACCTACAATACCAGACATTCAGCACAAGGTATTTTTACACCTACAATACCAGACATTCAGCACAAGGTCTTTTTACACCTACAATACCAGACATTCAGCACAAGGTCTTTTTACACCTACAATACCAGACATTCAGCACAAGGTCTTTTTACACCTACAATACCAGACATTCAGCACAAGGTCTTATTACACCTACAATAACAGACATTCAGCACAAGGTCTTATTACACCTACAATACCAGACATTCAGCACAAGGTCTTTTTCTACGTTTCCCATCTCAAAAACGAACGCAATGCAATACACAGTCATATATAGGGCAATGAGAGAGCTGCATAGTCTTCCATCACAAATCAGACAGGCAACAAGTAAATCAGATTTAAAAAAATAAGTTAATCGTTAAACGTTTGCTTTTTAATTGCACTTTGAGCACAGAGCACTTTAAGAGCATGATCAAATAAAATATATATATTTAAGTCTCAGTCTCAGGAGTTTTTATACTTCTATTTTCTATACGGTGAGCGAGTCTTTTCCTGTCAAAGTTTCCCTTATGTTTTTGAGACCACCGCTACCGTAGTCAAGTTTGAAGACAAAAAGGACGAAGAAAGGCGCAACAGTTTTCTCAGTGCTTCAAAAATAAGTAATATAATATCTCATGTCACTCGCTTTTTGATGATGGCCATTGAACACTGTTTAAAATCTTTCATATATACTGTAACGGTATAGGCTATACTCAAACTGAAATTGTATTCATGGTTGCGATGTTATATTCATTAATCACTATATTTAGTTGTATTTTTATACATTTTTTAACAGTTTTTCTTACAGTCTTGTAAAATGTATTTCATATATGATGTAATCTATTTTATGTGTGGACCCCAGCAAGAGTAGCTGCTACTAAGGTATAGTATAGCTAATGGGGATCCAAATAAACAAAACAAAACATGCACGCACGCACGCACGCACGCACGCACGCACGCACACACACACACACACACACAGGTGAGGTATCTGTGGATTCAGCAACAGTGTTGAGCTCATTCATCGCTCATCTGAATTCATGGTGGACTCCAGTTAGAGGGGGGTGGGGGGGTGGGGGGGGGCTTACTTCCACGATGCTCCTTTAGCGGAGAGGCTTTGGCAGGTGGGGGGGGGGGGGGTATAGGAGGGGGGGGGGGTGCACACTCTACGGGCACCACGGTCCTGCATGAGCAGATGGACATCTCAGTAGCAGTGGCGTAAAGCAGAGTCTTCAGGAGAGGAGAGGAGAGGAGAGGAGAGGAGAGGAGAGGAGAGGAGAGGAGAGGAGAGGAGAGGAGAGGAGAGGAGAGGAGAGGAGAGGAGAGGAGAGGAGAGGAGGTGGAGAGGAGAGGAGAGGAGTGGAGAGGAGAGGAGAGGAGAGGAGAGGAGAGGAGAGGAGAGGAGAGGCGTCCAGGTGGCCACTAGCCCCTCCTGACCAGCTGGAGAGGCCAGGAGACCATCTGACACTCTGATGCAGAAACCACACACACTTTTTATCCTGCAACGCTTTTGTTTTCTGTCAGCGCAGCACACACACACACGCACGCACGCACGCGCGCGCGCACACCCGCACGCACACGCACACACACGCACACACACACGCGCACACACACACACACACACACACACACACACGCACACACACGCACACACACACACACACACACACACACACACACAAACACTCAAGGTCAGGTAAAACGGAAGCAGAATTAATGTCCATAACGTGAGGCGCAGTGAAAGTGTCTGTGACGTTATATAACTTGTCGCTTTCATGCGACCTTGATGGCTATCGCGGGTGTACTGCGTAAGGACATCATCAAATACTTCATTCACCACTGAACCCAAATGTCGCTATTCTGGGACAGACATTTGCTGAAATTATATTATAGCCGATCTATACAAGCCTCGTCAACGTGTCGCAATGGTCGTTTATAGCGGCTTGTGGAATGGCTACGTTCTGCAAAGACTCTTGGGAAGGGGGACATGTATTTGACCCCGTGGAAATATTGATGTTATCACATAAGTGACCTCAAAGAGGTTATAATTGGTCTAAAAAAGTTGACAATGTTTCCATCCTGTGCAGGATCTTCTTCGGGTATTACATAAATGACTGAGAAAAAAAACTAAACCGAAAACAAAGCAAGAAAATCAAATAATAAAACATAAACAGTAAATACTGGATCATGATCTATAGTTATATATATATATACTGTGGGGGACCACCAGGCAATAAGTATATACTTATTCTATAAGTGAGTTCATTTGCATTGCATCGCGCAGTGATTTTCTCTGCAGCCATTTAACATCACGTTGCAACCCGACCAAAATGCGAGTGAGAAAGTCACATCTGTGTTTTGTCCTCTATACTCATCATAATGCTCCTCGGCCCCCTGGGTCGGAAAGGAAAGGAAAGGGGGGGGGGGGGGTTACAGGTCCACTTGTGACCCTGTTCTGTTTCTCCTCTGCGTCGGGGGGGTCACCCAGGCTCCTGAGTGACCGCGAGAGGGCCCTCCTCCTCCTCCTCCTCCTCCTCCTCCTCCGAGTTTTGGTAATTAGACCCCCCGCTCCCCCTGGGCGGTGCAGGCCCAGGTCTGCATGAGGACCCTCTCTCTCTCTATATTTCTCTCGCTCCCCATCTGAGGAGGGGGTGGGAGGAAGGCTGCTAGAACAGCTGTTGGTGGGGAAACCACTTGCTGGTTCCCAGGACATGTTGTCCAGCCTGTCTCCCCCATCGTGTGATGATGATGTCCTCTTCACATGCATGTGCAGCAGCGTCCACCCCGAGGATATAATAAGGACTTATGTATAGAGACCTGCACTGTCGTCTGACCTCCTCTATATGAACTCTCACATCGTTCCTTCTTTAGAGACATCGCGTTGCGTGCCATGCCATGCTGGCGCACCGCATGGCGGTCAAATCATCGGAAGCAAGTGAGTTGCATTCTAACGGCAATGAGACGCGCGGGTTGAGGGACCTATACCCTTACACTGTAGGTATTATGTGATGTATAACAACTGAAATTGTACAAATGTCCGTTTGTACAATCTCAGATTCATGAGGGTCCTTGCAAATAAAACACGTTTGAGAACTACTGTAGACTACTGACGGACTCCTAATGTAATATATATATATATATAGTTATACATATTCTGAAGAAGACCATGGGAGAGACATTCAGTAATTGGGTCTCATAATAATAAAAAAAAATATATATATATATATATATATAGATGCATGTACTGTGTGTATGTACTGCATGTACATTTGTATAAGCATTGATTGCAATACTGGTATATATATATTTTTAAGTACATTTTATTCAAAGAGTATGACATCGTATGCAATTTTCACAGAAAGAGAACTCTTTGTTTTTTACATTTTCTCCCACAACTCCTTTCCCAGTCATCCCCACCCACCCAAAAAAACCCATCTTTCCCCACGAGGCCAGACATACAAACAACATACAAACACAGGTATAAAAACAATAGTTACAGTACAGAACAATACACATAAAATACAGTATATACAGGTATAAAACCAATAGGTAGATATAAGATACTACTATAAAGAAAGGGATCACACGGTTATGGTTAATAAACAACTTCAACGGGGGGTAAAATAAGATTAACGATAATATTCTTTTTATGTCTGATTCTTCAAATTAGGGGAAATTCTCGATAATCCTTTTGGCTTCTATAACTTCTCCTGCACAATATTAATATGTATAGGCTATATGCATCTTTCTACTGTTTTTACCGTTGTTATGCACCAACAAATAAAACCTAAACCTAAAAAAATAACCCACGCAAAAAAACATATATAGTGTTTTGTAAAAACAAAATCACATTTGACCGCGTAGGGACATAATGATGACCGCTGCACGTGAAATAGTGCAGCGGAAACAGTAGCAGTCATTAGCACGTGAAACAGTAGCAGTCATTAGCACGTGAAACAGTAGCAGTCATTAGCACGTGAAACAGTAGCAGTCATTAGCACGTGAAACAGTAGCAGTCAATAGCACGTGAAACAGTAGCAGTCATTAGCACGTGAAACAGTAGCAGTCATTCTCAAACTTTTTGATTTTTGATATCAAGGACACCCAGTTACAAATGCATTAGAGCCTATAATGTGGTTCCCAAACTTGTCAGGTCGAGACCCAGAAGAGAGATATAGGACCTGGAATCGTGATCAATGCCATTTGACTATTCTGAGTGGCCAAAGAGCATTGACCACGCCTCCAGGTCCCAAGTTAAGTATAAAAAGACCTGGTACCAGTGTTGTTTTTGGCAGCAAATTCACATTTTAAGTCACCTGGAATGTGTTAGTGTTATAGTAGTTTTAGTCGACTAAATGCCATGAGATTTTAGTCGACTAAATCTACAGTTGATTTAGTCGACTAAAATGTATCTTGGTGGGCATTGACGCCGTCGTAACTCGTGTAAGGACTTTTTTTTACACTTGCTGAAAATCTACAAGCGCACGTAGATCGGCTATTATCAGCATGCAACCGAGTGTAAAATGAGTTATACTGGATCTCTAGTCCCTTCCTAACATTTTTGTCTAGTTTTTATTTGTTGACGAAATTGTCAGTATATTTAGTCTTAGTTTTAGTCATGCATAGCACAGTTTTCATTTAGTTTCCACTTAGTTTTCTTCAGTGGAAAAAGGTAGTCGACGAACATTTTTCGTCTTAGTTTTAGTCGACGAAAACAACACTGCCTGGTACTTAAAGTGATTTATTTTCTTCACATTTTTGTAAATTAATACCCTAACAAAGCTAATACATCTGCAAGCTCACAACACATTGTGAGCTTGTAGATCGGTGAATTTTCTATAGGCCTTTACTGACTGTCATGTTGACAGTCAGCAAATATTATATATATAACACATTAAAAGTATGATAACAAAGAGTTTTAAATAATAACTACATTATCCATTGGAAGTTTTGGAACACAGGTTATTTATATTAATATTATGTTGTTGTTTTCCATGCAGCTGACAGAGAGACTATATAACGTCCTTCTGCTGCATTACAAACTGCCATCATATCTCCACATCATCAGTGCTGCATTAAATGCAATATAGAAACTGAATTATTGAAAAACCAAACCGCAGAACCAACTGAATGGCACTGCTCGCGCTGCAAAAGACCTTACATCACCCTTGTTTTCTACCGTGATACCTGAGGAGGAGGGGGACGGGGGTTCAAATGAATTGATATTGATATATCACAATCCTCTCCAGTAGGCTTTACCTCACACCTGATATATAGGCCTACAGTGACTGTGATCCTCGGCGCAGATGCAGAATTATAATAATCCTTAGATTCTTTTGACCTGATTTATTGTACCTACAGTAGGCTATATACAGTATATGTCCACATTCTACAATCTAAATCAACGTCCTACTTGATCTCAGTACAGCGTCTTACAAGTGGGTGTGTGTGTGTGTGTGTGTGTGTGTGTGTGTGCGCGTGTGCGTGTGCGTGTGTGCGTGTGCGTGTGCGTGTGCGCGCATGAGTGTGTGCATTAAAAGAGCTACCAATACTACTGCATCTCTAATCCCCTTTGACATGGTGTGGTTCCTCTTGTAACCTTTACATCTGGCGCCATCTGTTGGACAATCAACTAATATGACCCCACAGATCATTA
Source organism: Protomyctophum bolini (assembly GCF_963924005.1). NCBI lineage: Eukaryota > Metazoa > Chordata > Actinopteri > Myctophiformes > Myctophidae > Protomyctophum > Protomyctophum bolini. Next base: position 48,039,993 of record NC_137866.1, read on the forward strand.
TAAACTGAAACAGTAGTCAAATCAATATGTATAAAATACGATATGGAGAGTAGGCTATAGTCTGCCGTTTGTCAACGTCAGGTGAGGTACCGGGATCCACTAGGTATGGGTCCACTCCAAATGGACCCTTACGGGCAGAACCACTGGTCTACACATTCAACACACTCAACCTGTTGGTTCATCGATTTGAGGCCAACCATCTGTAACCGTCCCTTTAAGAGCTACCCGGGGCTGCAACTTTGATTATTTTGATTACTTTTGCGGTTAAAGGGATATTTCACTTTCAAACATGTCTAATTTAAGTGTATTGTATTTGAAAGTGAAACATATACCAACCCGATTATAACCACTTATACACCCATTTGAGTTTGCCTCGCAAAAGTATAGTGCAAAATAGCAGATTTGTGAGCTTGTAGATTTTTTTCCCACTATATGTTTTTATTTATTATAATCTTTCACATTTTCACCTTTAACAATCGCATGCCCCAAAAAGAGATATATAATTGCGTTCAATTATCAATAATTTTCTATAATTGATGGATGGATTAAATTTGATTCAATTGTCGCACCGCAACCCACTGTGCGTGTGTGTGTGTGTGTGCGCGTGTGTGTGTGTGCGTGCGTGTGTGTGTGTGTGTGTGCGTGCGTGTGTGTGCGTGTGTGCGTGTGTGTGTGTGTGCTCATTGTGGCTCATTAGAGTGCCTCGGCTCCATTCCTCTCAGTGTTTCATGGTGTGAATCTGCCAGCACCGGCTCTTTAACTGCAACGTTTCTTGATGTCTGTGTCTGTTTGTGTAAGAAAAGAAAAGAAAAAAAAAACCCATCTGTTTTCCTCCTCTGCGCAGAGCTAGCTGGCACGTCCACCACACTGCAACCTCATCCGTATGCTCAGTCTTTTGAAGTTGTGTCAAAATCTTTTTCCGTTTTCTTTTTTTTCTGGTCCAGTTTTTTTTTCTTCCTGTTTTGCATCTACAACGTTCAACTTGTCATTATAAGCTCTCTTGCGTTCACAGAGAGTCAAGAAGGCCACTTCCATAAATAACTGCTCGTGTGTGTGAGCGATAAAAAAACCACACACACACAGGCGACAGACAAGCAAATATCAGATAAAATACTAATGAAATGTTTACAAGCTGTATTAAAGAGAGACACATGCACCGTTTTTTTGTGGTTCTTCTGGGACATATCACATATGGCTTGTTTGTTCTGCCTGAGAATGTTATTGCAAACTAAGAATCATTATCATAATGGTCGCTGCCGTGGTAGAAACCTTGTATTTTGTATCTCCGTATTTCAACTTGTTTGTCTTCTAGCGGTTTATCGTAAATCTGCTGATTTAGCACTGTAGAAGAAACAGAATAAATTGAAATTGAAGTGGTTTGTCTGTGGGTTTTATGGATTTTGAACCACTGAACTGACACAACCTTATCGTCTCTCTGTTTGGACGGAAACCTCATATGTTCAAAGTATTAGCGGTAAAAGCGCTTATTATGAAGACTGTGACATTTAGAGTTTTCAAATGTATATAAGACTCTTTTGAAAATAGCAGATCTACAAGCTCGGGCTTGTAAGATCGGCTATTCTCAAATGACAGAAATGTAGGGCTGAAGTGGTTAATGTTTTGTAACAATAATCAAAAGCTACTAGTAAATTAGCTGTCAAATAAATGTTAGTGGAGTAAAGTACAATAGTTGGATTCGAGATGTAGTGGAGATTAGAGGTAAAAAATATTGGAAAATGGAAATACTCAAGTAATGCATGTTATGATTCTCTGTTCTAAATATTGGACCCTCTTCTGGTTCTGGTGTGTGACGACCCGGTTGACATTTCCATGGTTCGGCGGCGGACAGACAGACAGGCTAGCCCGGGAGAAGATATCAACATGACAAGAAGAATTGTTCACATTAAAACGTTCACAAAGTTTATTACACATACAGCAGCATATATAGCTTGGATATACTTCATGTCCTAATGACGTCACAGACTAGACATCACAAATCACTGCCTGCAGCACGCGGCCTTCAGCGTGCTCTAACACAGCTCTAAAGTATGTTACAGTTCAGGCAGTGCACCATACATGTACATATGCAAGTACATTGCATATTCACGTACAAGTACCAAGTCTCAGTACACAGCATGTTGTATATCTCAACAATGCATAGCTCGTATGCAAAGCTCGTGGCGCGCCACCGAGTGGCGCGCTACGAGCTTGTAGGTCTGCTATTTTAGAAAAATCGGGCCTAAATGGGTTATATACAGTACTTATGTAAATGTACAAGTTATTTAACACCAATGCAAAACACAAAACAAGTTAAAATATGTACGTAAATAAGAGGTTTCTGCCCGACAGCAACGATATGATTAAACCACACCGGGAACACAAGTCTCTTTTTCTTACTGTTCCTGGACATGCAACAGTGTTGGACTTACGAGGTCTCCACCCGTCAAACTATAAGCAGCAGCGTGATCATATTTTAAATGATGCTGAGCACTGTTTTATGTATATACCGTAAATGCAGAGAATTGGTAATGCACCAAACCTAAAAAGCCCCAAAAGCGCTACTTTGCGGTGTCTGCGTGGATGAGGTTGGCTTGCAGAGCAAAGTCATTTCGCACTAAAAGAATATCATTAAACTGAAATGTTCCTCCTCTGACGAGAACTATACCGAAGGAGAGTGTGTTGAAAATAATGTACCGGGTTTTAGGCAGCAAAAGGCCGATGAGCACAGTGGAAAGTATAGGCCTATATCTCGCTAACGCCATATTTGATCATATAGTACAGTACAGTGTCGCACAAAATCAGCAGCCTTTGGAAGTGGTTGAACCATGTCGTCGCCACCCATTCCTCGGGGCTGTGTGTCCCTCAACCTGTCCCTCCCTTGGTGCTTTTTTCCGTCCCATTCCATTGATGACCTTCCATGCTTCTCCATATACACGCCTCTCACCGTGCGCATGCCTCATGGACTCTCTCTCCATCACTTCCTCCCCCTTTGATATTTCAGCGACTTTTTTTAAGCAACAACGGCTATACGGCCGTCGGCTCCGGCAACCCGGAAATGGATCAGTGCTCGATGCATAAAACTTCAGCAGCCCTTTCTACTGTACGGCAGAATACACTCACTCACACGTACTGTATAGTGTCTATATACAACGCCATGTCATAACCGTGTTTATTGAAATGATATAGCTGTCATACATTCACACCGATTGCTCCATCACCTCTCTTATGCATCGAGCTCGTAGCGCGCCACTCGGTGGCGTGCTTCTCGGGGTGTTTCTCGCCCAAAGGGTGTTTCTCGCCCAAAACGTCTTTGCGTACCTGCTTTGCGACAGCATGGTGGATGGAAAAAAAGCTCCACTTCCGCGGACGACTTGCGCGACGGCCAGCTTCCCGGAAGCGCTCCCCTTCCGCGCAAGTTGTCCGCGGAACTTGGAGCTTTTTTTCCCCATCCACCAGCTGTCTAAAAACCCGGAAAAAGAAGCTGCGCACAGCTTCTTCTGTCCGCGGCGCAAAACCGTTTTCAGCTTATAGGTCTGGAAACGGGGTCTCTCTCTCTCTCTCTCATCAGCAGGCAACAGTGCAGCACTATCTCTCTCTCTCTCTCTCTGTTTCTGGCACAACAGCGCCCCCTACTGGTACTAATAGTCATATACTGGTGCTCAGATACACATAGGTATAGGTGAACACACGGACATTGCTGTTCCGTGGAGGATGGTTGCGCCACTCAAAAAAAACCCAGAAAAAGTTATAGAATAAAGGAGATAAGAGGTTTCTGTCCGACAGCAGAACCATTTACTGAAAAGTTACCACTTTTGGACATACAAGGATTTTCCCGAACAATCGCCAACGATACGTTATGCTATAGCATCCCAGCGTGGCGTCCCGCGGCGACGGCAGAAGGTCGTCCGCGGTGGCGCGGGACTTCAAAGGCGCCTCAGCGGCGAAGCTTAATTTACATGTCTGTGTGTTGTTTTTTTTAAATGACGGGACCCATTCATTTACATATCTGTACGGCGGAATGACAGGACCTGTTCATTTCCATATTATTATCTGTATACCGTACGTTTGAGTGACAGGACCTGCTCCATTCATCTGATGTGTGGTTGGCTGTTATAGCTTTACTGAAGTACAGTTTGATTGACGGCACCAACAAAAACAAAAAAACACCGACTGAAGTGTGACATCATCGTACAAAGGGAAATGCATATCGTTGCTGTCGGGCAGAAACCTCTAGTAAGTATCCAAAGTATATAGCAGATCTGCAAGCTCGAAACTCCGTGCGAAGCTATACGTCTTTTGAGATTTCCGTCAAAACAGGCCAGAATATCCATCTTTCAGGAGACCAAAAAGGGGAGGTAAACGTCCCTATTACCGATTGTCTCTTGTTCTGTTTGCTGTTTGACGTACGCCTTCAAGACACATGTAACAGTGCTCATTGAGCTGACATCTACGTAATATTATTTTTCCAAGAGACACCAATCTGACACTTTCTATTAACCCATTCTGAACGGGAACCCATTTTGGTGTTAGCATCATGTTATGCTTTAGCTATTGAAAAATAGCAGATCTACAAGCTCGTAGCGCGCCACCGAGTGGCGCGCTACGAGCTTGTAGGTCTGCTATTTTTGAAAAATCGAAGAACGACTGACATTTTTAGAATCTGATCTCAGGTCAGAATGGGTTAATCAGACCAGTGTGTGTCCAGTGGAAACCTCGTATGAATCTGATCTCAGGTCAGAATGGGTTAAGTGTTGGAATAGGACCTGACCCATTCAAAGTGGGAAAGCATCTGTGTCAACTTCGATTTGAGCCATATAGCAACATACGTGTTTCAGAGGAAACCATATACAGTATACGACTTTGCTTTAGGACAAATATGTTTTTTCAAAAATAGCAGATCTATACAAGCTCACAAGCGTGACACGTTTCAAGCTTGTACCTCTGCTATTTTTCAACATTTTTGGACGCTGGGGGTGTGTTCTCTGCGTCATCAGCGCTCATAGTACCGTGTGGGGCTGGCGAAAGGGTCTTTCTGTGTAGAGTTTGCATGTTCTCTCCGATGTGTCCCTCATAGGCCTGACTCACACCTTCGCAACAGATTGATGTATAGCTGATGCATGAGACTTATATTGACTGATGCAAGGCAAGCTCACAATGCATTGCACGACATTTGTGTTGTATGAGGGGGTGTGGGGGGGGGGGGGGGGGCAGTCGAAACACAGACGAAAGCCGCGTATACAACACAAATGTTGTGTCACGTGACTTCCATTGGAAATGCATTGGGGCAAGATGTATAAACAAACCCCTTCCTCTAGCATGCATCAATGTTGTATGCTATATGCGAAGGTGTGAGTCAGGCCTTAGGGTGGGTAGGGGTACCCTCACAAAAAAACATGCAATCCTTGTTTGCTATACTGCCTCCCCCTGGTCAGCCGGGGCACCTGATGGAGGGGAAAGGAACTGGTTGGAATAACGTGTTCCTTCCACGACCACCTGTCAGGTGATAAGGAAACATGAGCTCAGTTCGGGGCTTTCCCTAGATTGGCAATTGGCACCTGGTGAAAAATGGGATAGAAATCGTGGGATGAAAATGTATGAACAATTGAAAAATAAGTGGGCTTTGAATATTCAACTTGTATTCTAAATGATGAAATATTTTATAGTGCTGCAGTTGCTGAGTAATATCATGGAGAGATTCATATCCCGTTTTAATGTGCATGTGGTTGTTTTGTGCCCCATAACTGATTGTTGTGTATCTATATGTTGATTTTTTTTTTTATGCACTATGAATAGTCACATCGCTGATCCCCATTGGACCAATTAATCAACATAAACAACTCTATATCGCTTAATGGCCTATAATGCCTGTGCTGTCCAAGAAATCATTTTTAATTGTCTCATTAGTAGAAGCTGTGCATACATTTTTACATACAGTGAATGAGAGTAAGTCACTGTCGGTTGGAAACCTTGTATGTCCAAAACTGTTATACTTTTCAGGATTCAAATTCCAAAATATCAAAAGTAGCACATTTACGAGCTCAGAAGATGCCGCGAAGGAGCACATTTTGAGCTTGCAGATCTGCTACTTTGATGCTTTTGTGTGATGCTGTAGTATGATCAATGTGTTAAAACACAAAAATAACCCGTGTTCCTGCAATAATTATTTTCATTGGATAAATATTTATAAACACACACACACACACACACACACACACACACATGCACATGTCTATATCTGCTATATCTGCTAAAGTGGTTCAAATCTAAAAATGGCACAGACGGGTTGAGTAAAACATATAAAAACAAAAGACCTAAAAGGTTGTATATATCTATTACAGTAGGCAAAGTACACCATTGATTTACCAACACAAAAAAAAAAAGAACTTAAAAGCTGAAATGTGGAGATACAAGGTTTCTTTTACATGTGAAGATGTTTCTGAAGTCTCCTCCACCTCACCTTGTGATGTGGCAACGGGTCCAGACTGTTCCATCTTTGAATCCCTGCTGCAACAGAAATAGAAACACAAACCAAGAAGACGCTCTTTGAACGAGGGACGCATAATCATCATGTTAGCGCTCAACAATACAAAATGTTCACCTCATTAAAATGAGTGTCTGCAAAAGGAGTCCCAAGGTTCGTATCGATTCTTTTCAAACTGCCTTGACTAATTGCCTAGATGAATTTTAATGAGGCCCACAGCTTGGCCCTGTGTTATGAATATAGGCTATGTATATACACAGCTTCAACTGGGTGTTTATATTAGCGACAATAGGCTCATGTTTAATTCTATACGGCCGCTAAAATATGCCACATAATGCATAAAATAACTACTTCACTGACCTGTGTGTGTGTGTGTGTGTGTGTGTGTGTGTGTGTGTGCGTGCGTGCGTGCGCGCGTGCGTGTGTGTGCACGTGTGTGCACGTGCGCGTGTGCGAGGCAGTGTTAATTCCATTGACTTCAAAATGTCCATCGACTTACAGTACCTTTTTCCACAGACGACAACTAAATACTAAATATAGAATAAGCTATGGAAAAAGTACTCAAGTATTTTACTCATGTAAAAGTATACCAATACTGAAATGTACAGAAGTACTCCGTTACAAGTAAGTCTGGGAATTAAAAATGTACTTGAGTAAAAGTACAAAAGTATTTGCATCAAAATGTACCAAAAGTAGAAAGTTTCATGTTTCAAATGTATAAGAAATATATTGAAAATAGAAGATCTAAATGCGTCACGATGTGACACATTGTTTTTCAAATGGCCGAAATGTATTACAAGTAAAAGTATTGGAAATCCCCAATAGAGTACAAAAATAACTCCAAATTGTACTTAAGTATACAGTACTTTACACCACTGACTATGACTACATATTATTGACAATTTCATGCACAAATAAAAACTAGATTAAAATGTTAGGGACGGACAAGTGGATAAGATAAGAGATCCAGTAGAACTAAAACTAAATGTTATATGCTTGGCTGCATGTGGGTGTCACACTCCGAAAAAAGAGTGTGTGTGTGTGTGTGTGTGTGCGCGCACGTGTGTGTGTGTGTGTGTGTGTGTTTCAAACAGATTTTGTCTTTCTTTTTTTCAAAATAGAAATGTATGCTTTGGATTATTAATTTTTTTAAAGAGAGTGTCCGAATGGGAACTGCAAGGTTGCCAGTTCGAACCCGGGCTCCCCCAGCTAGTTAGTGTTGAAGTCCTTGAGCAAGAAGACACTGAACCCCTAATTGCTCCTGATGCATGTGCCTTGCATGGTTTCCCCTGTCATCGGTGTGTGTATATGAATGGGTGAATGTAATGCACAATCTATGTAAAGTGCTTTGGATAAAGGCGCTATATAAATGTACTATTTAGTAATTATAGTTCTCAGGGGCCCATTGTTCCATACTGTATACAGCAGTTGGTTGGTTAGGTAGGTTTCCAAACTTTTTAGCTCGATTATTTGAGACACACATACAGGTATTTAATAGGGGCCTATAGGCCAAGCCAAATCTGCCATTATCGTTTACTTTCTGCACCTTTGGAATTGCATTACGGAACGGTCGGAATTAATTAAACCTACATGTTTTCTCTCCGTCCTACAGCAACACTATGGTTATTATTGATATGTATAAAATATACACTTTCACTCCAACTTAACTATCTTTCCTTGGAAACAAGAGACAGCTCAGTCAACAACTCAAAAGTACTCTCTCTGGTGGAAAACCAGAGGGAAAAAGACTTGGAATGAATGTTCACACGGACCAAAAAGGTTAATGCAAGGATCTTTAGTGAAAGTCTTCGGTTCTTACAAAGTATGTTACACATGAAATATGTGACAAGAATGATGAAATATGGTAGGAGAGAGAATTCTCCGTACCGCAAGACTTTCTGAACACTGTTACATAATTTTACAATCATATATATACAATTCAACATGTCATCGTTTATCAGAATGCAGTGTCACTTCTCCATAGGTCGAACAGCGTGATTAGAGTCCGGCGTCATCAGACGCTAAACAACAGATCATGTTTTTGACTGGTAATCATGTTCCATGATTACGGATTCTGTTGTTCACGGTTTATCTCATGGGGTGAGAGTGTCATTTAGGTCAGGTTGTTTTCTCCAGTTTGAATCAATCTGGAGTGGGTGACAGCTGATAATAGAATGAATGAACATGCAAAAATAGAAATGTCCCTACTAGGTGACAGGGGAATTCTGTACACCAGAGCGAGGACATTTTTTAACATTACATTAATATGTGAACATAAAATATGAAGAGAAATATCTATCAATTATTGTAGTGTCAATGACAGGAACTGCAAAAACAGCAGCAACATGTGGGCGGCGGGTGCATAAGGCTAGGGAAGGCTTAGCCTTCCCAAAAATTATCCTGGGTATTTTTTTAAATATATATAATATATGTGCGCAGCATTATAGAAGGCTATTGTGTGTGTGTGTGTGTTGTCGCTGCCCCCTGGTGATCGCTGATCGGATATAGGCTATACACTACAGCAACTGGCCTAATCAGCATATGATTGACTACTATTGGTGTGTCTGTAAACCTCGTCCTTCCAGTCGCTTTGTAGCAAAGAGTAGCGCGCGCTGGTTTGTTTTGGGAAACAGCAAAACGCAAAATGTATTTTTCAAGGCAAAGATAAAGTAGCCTAATTCAGAAGAAGAAGCTGTGAGTCGGCTGTCAGAACTCAGTGCCCGCACGGTTCACAGTTCACACCACTGCAGCAACACTGACACGTTCAGCGGAGTGACTGCTGTCTCTGTGCCGTCTGTGAAGAGCCATGAGCCGCGACTCCCGGGAGGGGCAGCAACACCGCCGGGTAATCTACACTGACTGACTCGAGACTTGAGAAAAAGACGTCCAAAAGTCGTTGTCTGTATAGGCTAATTCATTGGTAAAAGTATGCTAAATAACTCATTTTTAGACCATCTGGGAAATAAATAAATAAATAAATCCGCGGCGAGAGTCCCCCCCAAACGCAATTCTATAGCCAAACGCACCCGCCTATGACGGGATGCTCAAATAATTAACATTTGCTTAAATTATCGCTTTGGCTAAAACGCTGAATCCCACGGATAAAGTAGGCTATGTACGTCATACAACTACAGGTATTAAGTAAACACCTAAGTACTTTAAATGGAATAAGTATTCAGCTGAACTTAAAGTTATTTTTCAACTAGGCATTTAAAACCTTGAACATGGTCAATTATAAACATTTGACTTTGTCTTACTCTTTTGTAAAGAGATACTTTTGAAATAAACTAAATGAAATCCAACTCTCAAGCAAAATAAGGCAAGCCAAACTGCATGTGTTTCTCCCCCAAATTAGCCCATTGAAGCCAGTTTTTAGCACATTAAGCAGTGTTGCATACGTGTAAATAAATGAATTGCATTTTTATAGCGCTTTTCCAAGTGCTCAAAGCGCTTTACAATGGTTCATTCATTCAAACATTGGGAGGTGAACAGTCAACGCCAGCGTCCTCACTTCCCACATTCACACACCAATGGTGGCAAGCTCACACCGACCGACTCAGTGGAGGCAATGTAGGGTTCAGTGTCTTGCCCAAGGACACTTCGACATGTTGACAGGTCATGGAGGAGCCGGGATTCGAACCGCCGACCCAGTGATCATTGGACGACCTGCTCAAGAACCCACATTGGCGCTAACAATTTTAGAGAATTAAATTGGCTCCCAGTGGAAGGCAGAATACAACAACTGAGACTCATTATGGTCTATAAAAGAACAATGCCCAAAATATTTTAAAGGTTACTTCCCGTATGTTAACCATGGTTCCATAGTTTGAACACAAGGGCTAGTGTAGCTGATCTTAAACCACCAAACCTGAGACATAGGGTAGGACGAAACAAGACCAAATAAACAACTACACTTTAAAAACAAGACCAAATAAACAACTACACTTTAGAAACAAGACCAAATAAACAGCTACACTTTAGAAACAAGACCAAATAAACAGCTACACTTTAGAAACAAGACCAAATAAACAGCTACACTTTAGAAACAAGACCAAATAAACAGCTACACTTTAGAAACAAGACCAAATAAACAACTACACTTTAGAAACAATAAGCCCCAACAAAACACAACCTGCAAAATAAATCACAATATTTACAGTAACAAGCAACAACTTTACAAAGACGCAAAGTCTCTTATAATTATGAGACATGGAAACCCTGTCCCTGTGTTCTCTTGTTCCTTTTGAAGATTACATTACACAGCAGCGCCCTCCAGCTGCGGTGCTCTGACATTACATGCTAAATGTCATGTCCATCAGCAGCCCTTGATTTGATTTGATTTGATACACCTCAGAGCCATAAATACTACCATCAAGTTCAGGGTCAGCTAGCCTTAAGTGGTCTTCAGTGGTGTGACTTCATCACAGACACTCTCACTGACTATGCAGTTGAAAGGATTTACAGAGATGAAGAGATTATCCAATCAATGAGAGAGAAACTTGATCATTTTTACTTCAATGTGTACATGGATGTGTTCTTAAGCCGGTAAAAAGGAGATTGAAATATGTATTAACAGTTTGCAGAATTGCAGTACATTGCAAGCACAAACTCAATACAAAGTAGGGATGCACGATAATTATCGTCCCGATAATATATTGTATACAGTATATATACTTTATTACTTACTTACTACTTAACTGTACTCTTTAACGTTTACCATACTCCACAATACTACTTTTTTACCTCCAAAAACTAGGTACTTAGCAAATAGCTAAACCTAATATTAATAATTCAATATTTCAAAACGTTCTTTCACAGAGAAGCTGAGATTTGACAGTTTGTAGCGGTCGACAGTACTTGTGCGCTCTGCTTGTGCACTTATGGCCTACTTGTGTGCAACAATTAAGCAAGTAGGCACTCGACTGAGTGCAGTTCTAGTTTTATATATTTACATATGCTTGCAGTTCCGCTTAATGATTATTTGTTTTATGTGCTGACAAAGCACCCTGCATGTCATAGGTATGATATAGGTCAAGGCTGTGTTACATGTACTGTTAATCACAAGCATGTCTTGTCATATAGAAATATGCAGCATACAAAAATGTTCAAAAGATGACTATCGACTCTTGTTTTTGCAATTTTTCAGTTTGGCTGATTTGGGACTCTTAAATTGGATTCAGTTCTAAAAAAGGAGCCGACTCAGATTGGGTTATGCTTTCATGTAATTTTTCTGTCACTCTTTATTCCATATCGCTTGTAATACATTTCTACGTAGTGGTATGCAGCAGGTTATCAGGGGATTTCTATTTACCGTCCCCTAGTACATGGGTGTCCACATTGGGGTGACTCAAGAACCACTTTCAAAATGACTACTCACCCAAAAAGATTAACAATGATCCCATTGCTGAAATGTTTAAAAATGTACCTGAGGGCTGAGGGGGCTTTGGAACAGTGATGCTAGCTTTACATATAGTAAGACAGACACACCTGGAATGGGAAATGGAGGGACAAATGGAATTGGTAGGGTAATTCTTGTGCACGACAATCTTGCAAAGTATTTCATTATGGGTGTGAGTTGTCCCGTTTGTGGTATTTTTCACACCACTTATTTGACCAAAACATGTAAAGAAAAAAACATGCCATTTATAAAAGTTGAAGTTAAACAGGCCTTTTACTGACGACAGGTATTGTAATGTAACGTGTAACACAAATTAAATCAAGAAAATGTACACTTAATTTTTGCTTCGTTACAAGGAGGGGAAAAAAGGAAAACTATGTAATCTAATCAAGCACAAACAGATCTCAGAACTGAAAGGTTTTTCAGACGCATGTTCTTAACTCAAATCTTTGCTTCTGGGGGGTCCCTGGAACGACATATTTTCAGATGGGGGTCTCAGCCAAATGCATCTAATTCTAGGGGTCCTTCACATTAAATAGTTTGAGAACACTGACATAGAAACAGGGTTTTTCAGAAAACTTATGACTTAGACATTTGGTAGAATCTGGTCTCAGTCCTAAATGGCTTAAAATAACAAGCACACAGAAATAGCTGATTTACCACCACAAGTTATGTGCTTGAAGATCGGGTGTGCTTCATTAGAAAACAGACAATTTTCTGTCTCAATATTTATAAAAACCCAGACTTAAACAATTTAAATGAAATGGATGTTTATAGCAGACTCCTCACTCAAATGTGCACTTGCAGTTTGGGCAACTCCAAAGCAAACTCCACATGTCCCAACATTTTATTTACCTGCCATAGTGTCAACCCCTTACCCCCGTGTCGGATCCAGTGTCGGGACATCTCTAGTACTTTATAACATTCCTGACTTGACTTGGGGAAAAAGGTGACGTGAATGGAAGGAGGCTTCAGACTGGTTTGTCCCCGACATCCAGAGGCCCCATGTAGTTGGACATGATGCAACAGATACTCCACAGCTGATTGACTGAACCGGTCATAGCCAGAGGAACGAGTCCATCCCAGATGTGGTACTCCTTCACTCTGCGTATGGCCCTTTCTACCAAAATCCTTAGACGGGCAATCTGCTGGGTCTTACGCGTGTCCTCCGCGCTGAGCTGAGCCGATTTCTTCAGAGGAGGAATGATGAGTGTTGCCCCCACATCAGAGAGCATGTTCTCTATTAGAAATCCCTTGTCCGCCATTACTGCATCTCCAGGTTCGAGTAACTGTAACAGCTGTGATTTACGAGTTATTTCGATGTCGGAGATGGAGCCCGTATACAGTTTGGAAACGAAAGTGACTACCCCACATGGAGAGATTCCAATCAGACCTTTAAAAGTGGTGTGGTTTATGTAGTTGGAAAACATTTCTGACTGTAGTGACAGGGCGGATGGAGTTTCACAGCGTATTTCTGTGCAGTCTATTATGACTCTGACTTTAGGGCAGTAGATCTTGAACTTGTCAGGCATTGTAGCTTCTACTTGCTGTCTGGTCATCCACAATGGTAGTGAGCCCAGAACAAGAAAAAGGTAGCTAGTCCACGTTAAGATGTTGCGGCTAACAGCGGATTGGCTGACCTTGAATATGGTGGACAAAGTTCTCTCATGAAGCCCGGCTGCAACACGACAGAGGAACATGAAAAACTGATCAATGAGTGGGAGTTTGCGACGAGGGCTACAGGTAGGTAGATCTTGTGCCGTTCGCTGTGCCTTGGTCCAGTACACTAGTTTTGAAGCCGAGGGCTTAATTGACTCCCAAAACACAGTGAAAACCTCCTTCGAGATGAATCTGGTGTAAAAACGGTAGTCTTCGTCTGTAACACAATACTGGTAAATAAGGGGCTGCTCCACATCAACCTTCATCTGAGCAAGCTCCATCTCCAGCATTATGACCTTGAGCTCCAAGTCTCGTATTCTTCCAGAGGCAGTGTCCAGTTTAGCTTAAGAAGAAGGAGGGAAAAAAAGGACACATGATCTATGCATTTTCCAATCTAATTCACTAAAACAGTCTTGGAGCAGACATTAAAGATAAATCACCGGCACACTGTCTTCAGTTGTGCAATAAAGAAAACGTTATTATTAAAAAGTTAACTTTTTGGTCAAGGACTTGGTCAGATGTCCTTGACTATAATCTTAAAGATTATAGTTTTGTTTATTGAGTAAGTGAAGACGCCATGCTGTCAATACTTGTATCTTTTCTGTAAGAAGACAGTACATTTTGTATACTAACCAAGAGATGGACGGGCATCATAATCGTGATCTTTGGAGACTGCACCTGCAGTGTACTGCCTCGTTTGTACTGTCCCCAGTTCACCGTCCTCTGTCCTCTGTCCACCAGACTGTCCCCCGTCTGCTGGAATGTCCCCTGTCTGCTGGTCTGTTCCTCCATGTCCTCTGTAGTCGGTGCTTCCCCCTGGGGCTAAGGGTTGGCGATATGGAAAATATATGACTATCTTTTCATTCAGGATACATGACATTACCACAATATTTTTTCATGCGTTTTTTAGGGTTATTATTCAAGTTACTTAACCGTACAACCACATACAAGGTAGTGCTGCCAACGAATATTCTATATAACCGAATATATTTTCGAATCAAAGAAATAATGAATAACCGAATATATAAAATTAAGGTTCGAATTAAAAATAATAATAAAATATGTTTTTATTTATTATTATTATTATTATTAGTTCTCGCGAGACGGTGCCATGGGTAAGCGACACGTTGTGACTTGAGCTTGTAGATTAGTTATATTTGCCACGCGACACGCCGACACCGGCATACATTAAAGAATAAATCAGCTCTGCCTCGTATTCTTCCTAAACGCAGACTATGCAGCGCAGCCTGCGTAGTGAGCACAGGGCGGGCGGGGCCGCGGGAGCCTTTTACGTTCTTTGCGCAGTGAGTGTACGCTGCTCAGAAGGGTGAAATCTTCCGTCAACAGCGTATCTAGTGATCAGAATCTGGGTCGGTGTTGTTTCGGACAGACGGGAGAATCATGAAGCGACTTTATCCTTCAGGAAAATTATAAGAAGATAAATAAAATGCGTAAGGATGAAATGTGGTGCCGGGTCCGGCAGCAGCAGCAATGCAGTGTTCTGTTCTGTGAATTAATACTGCCTGCGTGCCTCGTCCTTTTTTTAAATATTTTTTTATCCCACGATTTTGTAACCCTGTTTTCTTTTCACCCAGTGCCAATTATCTAATGTAATCCTGGGCACTACACTTCCTCTGCCAACCTGGGGGGGCAGCGGACTGACCTCATGCCTCCTTCTATGCATGAGGAGTCCAAGCTGCTTCTTTTCACCTGACAGAGGGAAATTTCCCCGGCCGGACGTAGCGCGTGGAAGGGACACGTTTTTCCGACCAGTTCCTTTCCCCTCCATCAGGCGCCCCGGCTGGCCAGGGGGAGGTAGTTTTAGAGACCAGGATTACGGCATGTTTTTGTGAGGGTATCTACCCTAGGGGACACGGGGAGAACATGCAAACTCCACACAGAAAGGCCCTATCGCGAACCCCCGCCTCGGGTATGGGCACTGATGACACGGAGGAGGGAACACGCCGCCAGTGCCCACAGCGTCCCCAGCGGGAATCGAACCCAGGACCTTCTAGCTGTGAGGCGACAGCACTACCAACTGTGCCACCGTGCCCCGCCGTGCCTCGTTTTGATAAGGCTGTGTGGTAGGATTGCTCATTTAAGAAAGAAAAAGTTTTACTGGAGATGGAATGCATGCGTTGTGTTCCAACTCAGCGCGGAGAGAGAGTTGCGCCAGCAATGCAATCTTAAATGTTATGTCTCAGGTTGTATTGGTGTAAATATAATTATTAATAAATCCGAATGGCTCTAATTGAAATCCGAAATCCGAATGGGTCGAATTGCTCAAATCCACGTGGGTTTTTAAAACGAATATCCGAATGTAATTTTTGGACAATTCCGGCAGCACTAATACAAGGCATAACGTGGAGACATTTTATCACAATACGATATTTATCGCCCACCCCTACCTGGGGCAGACATCTCCGCACGGTCATCCAAGACAGCAGCACACAGCCGCTTCCGTGCTCGCTCGTACACTGACTCCCGTGTTTTTGAACCTATCCCAGTAGTGTAAAAAATAAATCCCAAAACATATCACCAAAGTTTCAGGATCATGGGTAAATGCACATACATTTTTTTTTCTTTTTTCAAATGAATAGAATTTGGAGTTAAAAAAAATATATATTTGAAAGGTTAAATATTATATATTCTGGTGGAAATAATTGCTGTTCAGTAACAGGGGTCTCCCATCGCTCCAGCTCTTTAATAAAACAGAAAATACAGTTGCAGGTAGGTAGCGAATTTCAACAAATCGGGAGAGTACCTATTTATCAACTTAAAATGTCAGGGGACACAGTACAGTAGTGTTAAATTAAAAGAGTCAATTTCAGTGGCCATCAGTAAGTATTTAGCTGCAAGTCTCTAAATTGCAGGTACTACGGTAAAGAATAGCTACTATGAGTTGGTCTCGTCTCTTCAGGTGTTAAATAGACTGGGGTTGATGATATGTACTTCACAGATGTTTTAGACATTATGTAAAAGTAGGTGTATCTGGACTAATGAGCATCAATTTGCATTGATATACAATGATGGTTGTATTAAAAAGTCTTATAAAAAAGGTTTTAATTCTGACTTATCTGCCTTTTATCTACATATTGACAAAATGAATAGGCCTATCCTGATCTGAAAATGGATTTACTGTTTACTAAAGAGCTGGAGAGGCAGGTACACAACTGTAATAGTTAGGTTTACATCGTCATGTGATAATTACCCCAGTCATTCCAGAGGAATCTTGAAGGCACTGTTCCTCGTTTAATGCGAGTACGTCCACCACTGGTTTTGGTTGACTTCAGTATACCCTCTGGATTGAAATGTTCACTGCACACGTGGGTGCTTCCACGAGTAATTATAAAACTTGGTCCCTCATCTCTCTTGATTGCTGTCACCCATTTGGCCCGTATCGTTTCATCTCCCGGAAAGTCATGGAAGCTCAAATGGGGGGTTTTGTGCTTGCTGTTAGAGCAAGAAGGGACACTGCAGTGTTGTGACATACTGCAGCGGTGAGAAAGAAAAGGGGAACAATGATTTATTTCTATGGTATTAGCTTTGATATATTGTTAATTCAAAACAAGCCTCAGGAAGCTTTATTCTTCGCACACATACCTAGATGACAATGCATGCGTGTATTGGTCTGTCCGTATGAGCCCCTCACAGTAGCTCTAGGTGGCAGCAGCCAAAATCTAGCAGCTACTGTTAATCAATCTGCACAGAGGTTCCTGGTAGGTACAGGGACAGGCACGACAGTCTGTTGCCACACAGACACCTGCACTGTGCACTGTACAGAAAACACTGCCTGGCCCTGAAAGAAACATTAAGATGCATGTAGATAACTCAGACGAGGCAGTATAAGTATCATTGCTAGCATTCTCAACCCAATCTAAGGCAATTTACAAATGTATATTTGTAAAGTCGGCTTAGTGGTTTCAAATGTAGCTTTGATATCATATAATGGCAAGTTATTATACATATAAAAGGTAGGCCGAATGTTTAACAAAAATGAGCATGAACGAGAGTCTGTGTCAGTGTAACTAAAACTAACATTGTTCAGCCCCCTAGGGTAGGCTATGTTAGCCGCAATTTGCAACTCTAGATTTTTTTACAATTGGTTGAATCTAGAGTTGCAATAACCTCCATCGACTTCCTATGCATGGTTTTGGTTTTGCATTGGTTTGTGATCTCCTGGTCTTAAATTACGTTAAACTCACCAACATTGCAGCTGTAGTCCAAGCTTGAATTATCCTCTTTCAATCTGGTGTCGCTTGTTTATCATAAAAGTCCCCCGTAAAGATGAGCTACTTTCTGTCCAAAATATTCCAAGAGTGACAATATCGAGCCGCCATTTTGATTTTTGCAACGTGCCATAAAACAAGATGTGAGGGGGAGCGCTTGTTTAATAGAATCTTACCTGCGCAGGTAAGACACCCAAAGAAGAGGCCGACGCCCTAGGGAGGGAGGGACGCTATTAAACAAGCACTCCCCCTCACATCTTGTTTTATGGCACGTTGCAAAAATCAAAATGGCGGCTCGATATTGTCACTCTTGGAATATTTTGGACAGAAAGTAGCTCATAACATCTTTACGGGGGACTTTTATGATAAACAAGCGACACCAGATTGAAAGAGGATAATTCAAGCTTGGACTACAGCTGCAATGTTGGTGAGTTTAACGTAATTTAAGACCAGGAGATCACAAACCAATGCAAAACCAAAACCATGCATAGGAAGTCGATGGAGGTTATTGCAACTCTAGATTCAACCAATTGTAAAAAAGAATCTAGAGTTGCAAATTGCGGCTAAGGCTATGTATCACAAGGAATGTGTCAGGACAACATCACTTAAACAAATTACTAAAATGATTGATATATATGGAAACAGATTATATTAAAAGCTTTGGACAAGAGTCAAATGTATGGTGGAGGTATAGTGATCATTATACATTCATATAAAAAGGTAAAGCTTAACATAAACCAGGCTAAATACACAAGAGGAAAATCGCTAGCATTATTAGCATTCGTTAGCTTCCATTTCCAACTAACGTAGACATTTTCATAACAGTAAAATGCAAAAGACCGATAACATTAGCAAGACAGGATCATCGCAGAGCCATAAATACCATTACCTTATAATGTACTGGTCGAAATTAAATATTGTAGCCGTAGATCAGAAGAGGTCCATAGAAACTCAATGGAGAAAAAACTATTTACCCCTCCAATGTCTAAACCAGAAGAGGAACTGACATCACGCCAATAGGGGCAGCGTCTAGTAAGCAGATCTAATGAGCAAATTTAAGACTTCCGGTGGACGATCTCTTCAAAATAAGAGTATCCTCTAGAGCATTGAAAAAAAGTTTATTTTGCGCATTAAAACTACAAATTAAGCATTTAAATGATGCTATAAGACACACATTATGTTTCTGTGTAAAAAAAAAGTAATTAAATAATTATAATAATAATAATAAAGTTATCTAAATGGATAAATGCTTTTCACTGGAGTGCATGGACTTTATAAAGTGGACACTGGACAAAAGACGGCTCCGCGAGGCAACTATCTGGACATACCCACGCGTTCACGGATATGTCCTCTACCACACCCCACTCTCCGCTAAGCGGGAGAGGTGTAAAATTCACAGCAGCAGACCTTCTACTGGGGTCATGCAACGCTCAAAAAAGTGCCGTTTCCAGACCCAGAGTGGACACTGGACAAAAGACGGCTCCGCGAGGCAACTATCTGGACATACCCCTACCCACGCGTTCAGGGAGATGTCCTCTACCTCTACCACACCCCCACTCAGATAACTTTTTTATGTTATTTAATTACTTATTTTTACACAGAAACATAATGTGTGTCTTTACAATAACTGTAATGTAATAATAATACTAATAAAGTAATAATGTAATGTAATAATTATTTAATTAACGAATTAAATAACCATAATTATTCTGAAGGCAACCGGATGTCTTAAAACGGCTAGCTCTCAGACAGGAAGTTCAAAATTTTCTCATATGACGGAGCCTTGGCTAAGCAAGGATAAGATTCCCTGTGGCCGACCTCTTCAGAATAAAGGTAAGCTCTAGAGCAAACAAAAACAATTAATTTGCACATTAAAACAATAACTTAAGCATTTACACGAAAATATATAACACTAATTATGTGTCTGTGTATTTTTATTAACATTTATAACACGTAATAACATTAACTTTAACTTATCTGAATGAATAAACGCTTTCCACACATATTTCTATCTTATTCTGAAGGTTGCCCGTGCTAGCACCCGGAATTAACCTGGAAGACTAATCCTTGTTCTTTAGACGGTAGTGCTGCATAGATAGTGCTGCCCCAGAAGCAGTGTTGCCAGATTTTGCCAAATAAACAAGCGACCACATCTACGAAAACAAGATCAAATAAACAACTACACTTTAGAACCAAGCCCAAATAAACAACTACACTTTAGAAACAAGCCCAAATAAACAACTACACTTTATAAACAAGCCTAAATAAACAACTACACTTTAATAATAATAATAATAATAATAATAATAATAATAATATAACAACTTTATTTGTATTATACAAATGCAAATGTGTTTCATGTCATGAAATGCGTGTTTTAGTCGTGTTTTGATATGGCAGATAGTGATACGGTAGTTTAAATTTGATCCATAGTTTGGGTCAGAAGGTGGCGGTAATGCACCAAACACTGGATGCCAACCGCCGTTAAACAAAAATAAGAAGAAGAAGACACCAGTAGGTGGCGGTAATGCACCGTTTTGTTTGCCAACCGCCAATAAACCCCAATAGAAGAGGAAGAAGGCTAATATTGGCAATATCTGTAAAAAAAAACAACACTGCCGCAATCGCCCCACCACGGCCTGAACGCGAGTTCCAAAACAGCAGATATATTAATATAAGTTTACAATGATCAAATAATATTTGTGTAACTTGTGCCTGAGATTGTCTTTGCACGAGGGTCGGTGTAATTTAAACAGGACTAATCTCAACAGGAATTTGCTTTGTGGACTGACTAACGCTAATGCTAAGACAACTTCAAGCACAGTCTATAGACGTTTCATAACGAATTGGTTTAACTTAAACCAGTTGGACGTTTTTTGTATGGTGCAGCCTGCTGTTTTCAACTTGAAGACACAAAGAGGACAACCCAGATAGCTTTGAGTAACCTTTCACTCAAAGTTCCTCTGACAACTTCAACGTGGGATGAGATTGAATACAGTGAGTGGACTGAAATACAGCTGTTAGCCTAATATTTAGACAGTCGTAGATCTGTGCATTTTATCGATTCTGACATTTTCAATCTAATGTCAGAATCGATCAAATACATCTACGAGAGATGAGTCTAAATCGTAGGCTAGTAAGCGGTTAGCTTAGCCTGCTGTCTAAACCTGCTAGTTGTGACGCTGACGCTAGCCCTAGATTCCTAGAATGTCTGTGACAGGGCCGTGCAGAGAGCACTGAGGGTGCAGGGGCTCAAAACTCAGAAAGAGGCACACGACTCAGTGCCAATCTTTTGGGGGGTGGTCTTTTTGTTTCAGACTCATTAGTCAATATAGTCTGTAGCTAAAACTGACTGATGGCAGCCAGCACATTAAAAGTATATTTATAAATAATAATTATGATTGTGGAATTATCATTACTTGTCAAATGTTCGTCTCCCCCCCCCCCCCCCCCCCCCCCCCACACATAAACCACCTTACCCACATAAGCCTAATTGGTCAATGGCCCCCCACATAAGCCCTTATTGCCCCCCCCCCCACATGCGTATGTGCCCTAAGGGCCGATTCATACTCCTGTTTCGGCTCGTCAGAAATTTTCAGTAGCACCGAAGAGCCGACTTTAGGACGGTACCCGCCCCCCCGAACCTCAAATGACGTCAAATTGTAGGCTCTACACCGCCGAACCGACTTTTATTCGGCTCTAAAATAGGAGTATGAATCGACCCTAAGGGCCCTTTTTTAGGGAAAGGTTCAAGACCCCCCTCTGCCCGTGCCTGGTCTGTGATCATATATATTTCATATATTCCTAATACATACACACACACACACACACACACACACACACAGTGAAAGAACACCCGTACCAGCTCCCGGTTTGCAGTGCGGCTAAATGTGGCCTTCTCAATAAAGTTGAAACAATTCTGAAAAACACACGTAAACACTGACTGCATTTGAATAAGCAATGCCTGGTTATTTAAAAAAAAATCATCATCTCATTCCGGCCAATCACAATTTGCGTCCTCATTTTTCTCTTCAATATGTGTGTTACTGTTTACACAATTTGTGTTTACACAAACACTCAAAAATGGCCATTCATTGTCAATGTCATTCAATGTTTGTGTTAAGACATTGTCTCTGCACCGGGCCATTATTTGGTTACAGTTCCTGTCGAGCTCTCAACTCACAACTCAACTTTTTTGTCACATGATCACTTGTACCTGTAAAACCTACTTGTAGCTGTAAAACCTGTGATGTGATTGAGTTGATCTGAGCAGATGAGCATGGCTTAAGTTCAACCCCAAGGGGGCAGTGTTGCATTATTAAATGAGTATTAAATGTAATACTGCACAATCGTGTGTGCAAAGAGGTGCAGCTCAGGGCAGGCTGTCAACACCACACTCTCATTCCCCTCTCCATGTTGTGTGTTCAGTAGGGGGTTGCACCACCTCACACCAAGTTCAAACTTAGCCTAGTTATGGCGCTAATGGCTTTTACGTCAAGATTTACACATTACTACATTTTAAGCTGTTGCACCACACAAATTAGTTATAACATATCTCTTAGTGCAGTTGCATACACAGCCTATGTGGGGAGATAATGAGCTGCCATCTAGTGGATGAATAGGTATATGAAAAACTGGAATTTTGTTTTAGGAAAGGTACTTTTGCTTTGGCAGACTTTTTATGCAGGGCGTGGGGAATAAGGCAGAATGTTTTGTTTGTGTAAAAAAAAAAAGGGAATATTAACAAAACATATCTGTTTATTGTACACAATGATATGGTGTGTCCTGTAAGTCCATGTGGGCTGGGCGCCTTTGGTGCATGACACAAAAATAAAGAAATCTATCTATCTATCTATATTGTTTTTTCACAACATAGTCGATGCAGACATTTGCAAACAATATCATTTTTATATTGAATATTGAATATTGAAAGAGCACAATAAGAGTTTATGCAATGCTGCAGCTGGGTGCCTCTTAGTTTCTGAGCAGGCAGTATCGCGAGGATACTTCCTGGCGAGAGAATACTGCCTTTCAGTCACTTCAGTGAATGCCCAGCTTTAATGATCTTAAATCACTTTATTTTAGATCATTTTTAGTAATAGTATTAACATAAACATTACAGATACTTTAGTCTCTGTAATAGTCATCACTCGATCATCACTGTACAATATTTTAAAACATGTTGAAAACATGTTGCACACATTATTTGCCGGTATTTGCTCTACTCTCATTGTCAAAAACAATGTATTATTTAATACTCCAGCGTGTCACTCTCGAGCACTGCATGGGTTTTCTGCCCCCCTCATTGGCAACACACTACACATCTCTGGGGTGCGGAAGGATTCAAAACAGATTGCGTTTTGCATTTCTATTGATACAATATCCTTTGTCTAATCTTAAATTGAGTTCTTCCATACAGCATAAGTCTCATAATCTTTGCGCACACAATTCATCAGGTTCATATTTTGGAAAGTTGGCGTATAGGCCATTGTTCTGTTACAATCTGAAAATATTGTTATTCTTGACACTGGTTGTCTCCAGCAAAGTCATTATTCGATTTGTCATTATTCAATTTCAGACCTGTGTGTGGAGTCCAGACTGCAGGTGAAGATGAACTCTCCAGACACAGCCAGGGACATTTCTATGAAACAGGAGGAACCTGAAGACCATCTACAACTCAGTACGTTTAATTTGCTCCGTTTCTTTTTCTGTTATGTAGAACTGCCATACTATCATACAATGCAATAACCTTGGGGAAACAAAGAATATATATATATAGATGGCTGATAAAATGCTGAAAATATTGTTTATTTCTTTAACATTGTATATTGTGGCATTACCATATCCAAAGCACACTCTTCCACCTCCAAATGCAATACTAAATAAAACTGGTTTAAGTAGTTCTTCCGGTGGTGGTACCGGCCTAATCATCATCATCATCATACTATAATTCAGTCAATGTCTGTCTGAATTTCTGTCAGAAACACCGCCGTAACTCCTCACCGCCTGCACCAATCACTCCCACTTTTCACACAAAGGCATTGACCATAATAATATGGAGGTCTTAATCCAATTTTCCCTTTTTCCAATTTAACAAATTATAAATTAATAATGAATTTATATAGTGAATAAAAAATGCGAAAACGCACCCAGGGCGCAGTATCCCCAGCGGCCACAAGGGGGGGGCGGGGGGGCAATATCTCACAACGGGTAAGGGCTAGTGTCTACAAACCAGTAACTAGTACTACAACATGACGTAAGATACAGTATAATCCGCTCCTGACCGGATCACACATCAATTTAGTAATACGCCTTTCCTCCGATGTGGAAAGCTTGGTGACGCAAGGTTAGTTCACTTGAGAAGGAATAGTTGACTTATGCAGGCAAACCTCAACGTGTTTTGCTTCTTCATTAAACGTAGTTATTTTCTTGTTCGGACCCTGGGTATATTCGGATCTCGGGCTTACCCGAAGACCTCTAGGGGATGGTATTGATTCACAACACAGCTTCCTTCTGGAAATGGAAATGCTCAGGAACTGATGATGAACCGTACTGGGGCAGACCAATCAGCGGCAGCTATGGGTGGGATCTTCCAATAACGTGCCAAGTAGCTTGAAAAAAGGGGACGGCCTTTTTCAGCGATTGGGCTACAGTGATCCCAGATGGAAGGTTGGTTGTGAAACAATGTGAAGCTTTAGCCAGAAACACACTTCCTGTTTAAAACCTTTTTGGGCACCGCTTGTACGACCCAAGGCACATTTGTACCACATTTCATGCTTTTAGAGTCAATCGCCAACACTGTATTTGTTTATTGAATTTTGTCAATAATTCACTTCCTGTTTCAGATTTCTTTGGGCACTCCTTGTAGGATGTCTTCAAATTCAATTCAATATTTGTTCTAACAACATTAATTTGCTGTGGAAGTAACTTAATATATAAATATATTAATAAAACACATTCATGAATGTGTTTTCCTAAAACCTTGCTAAAACAGAAACACATATAGCATAAGGTGAAAGTAGTTCATAGCTCCCTTTGTGCAGGGAACAAGGAGGATTGGGGGGGGGGGGGGTGACCTGCATTGTAAGATTCCAGTTTTGACTATCATGTTATTTCTCTGCTTCTAGACATCCTGCACATGCTCCAGGAGGAACCAGAGCCTCCACACATTAATGACGATGACAAGGAGCTACTTCAAAGACTATCTAATGGAGAAAAACCTTTCCACTGTAAACATTGTGACAAGAGTTTCACTCAGTCAGGTGAACTGAAGAGACACCAGCGTGTCCACTCTGGAGAAAAACCTTTCCGCTGTAAACATTGTGACAAGAGTTTCAGTCAGTCATGTCACCTGATGTCACACCAGCGTATCCACACTGGAGAAAAACCTTTCTGCTGTGAATACTGTGACAAGCGTTTCAGTCAGTCAGGTGAACTTAAGAGACACCAGCGTGTCCACACTGGAGAAAGACCTTTCCTCTGTACACATTGTGACAAGAGTTTCAGTCAGTCAGGTGACCTTAAGAAGCACCAGCGTGTCCATACAGGAGAAAAACCATACCGATGTATGCAGTGTAACAAGAGTTTCAAGCATAAGAAGGACCTGCAGACACACCAGCGTGTCCACACTGGAGAGAAACTGAAAAGTGAAGCTGACGATGAAAACATCTCTTCACACTGCTTTGGAGTTGAATCTGACACTGAAGTCCCTGAAGACGGTGATGATTGGGGGGAGAAAAGTGGAGGTGTCCACACTGGAGAAAAACCTTTCCAGTGTAAACTGTGTAACAAGAGTTTCAGTTGTCTATCTAGCCTTAAAAGACACCAGATTGTCCACACTGGAGAAAAACCTTTCCTCTGTACACATTGTGACAAGAGTTTCAGTCAGTCAGGTGACTTAAAGAAACACCAGCGTGTCCACACTGGAGAAAAACCATATAGATGTAAGCAGTGTATTAAGAGTTTCAAGCATAAAAAGGACCTGCAGAGACACCAGCGTGTACACACCGGAGTAAAACGTTTCCAGTGTAAACTGTGTAACAAGAGTTTCAGCTTTTTATCTAGCCTTAAGAGACACCAGATTGTCCACACTGGAGAAAAACCTTTCCTCTGTACACATTGTGACAAGAGTTTCAGTCAGTCAGGTGACTTGAAGAAACACCAGCGTGTCCACACTGGAGAAAGACCATACCGATGTAAGCAGTGTATCAAGAGTTTCAAGCATAAAAAGGACCTGCAGACACACCAGCGTGTCCACACTGGAGAAAAACCTTTCCACTGTAAATATTGTGACAAGAGTTTCAGCCTGTCATCTCACCTGAAGACACACCAGTGTATCCACTCTGGTGAAAAACTGAAAAGTGAAGTTGACAATAAAAGCATCTCTTCACGCTGCTTTGAAATTGAAATTGAAGTTGAATCTGACGCTGAAGTCACTGAAGACAATGATGATTTGGGTGAGAAAAGTGGAGCTGTCCCCACTAGGGAAAAACGTTTCCAGTGTAAACTGTGTAACAAGAGTTTCAGCTGTTTATCTAGCCTTAATAGACACCAGCGTGTCCACACTGGAGAAAAACGTTTCCACTGTACACATTGTGACAAGAGTTTCAGTCAGTCAGGTGACCTTAAGAAGCACCAGTGTGTCCATACTCGAGAACAAACATACCGATGTAAGCAGTGTAACAAGAGTTGCAAGCATAAAAAGGACCTGCAGACACACCACCGTGTCCACACTGGAGGAAAACGTTTCCAGTGTAAACTGTGTAACAAGAGTTTCAACCTTTTATTTACACTTAATAGACACCAGCGTGTCCACACTGGAGAAAAACCATTCCACTGTACACATTGTGACAAGAGTTTCAGTCAGTCAGCTGACCTGAAGAAGCACCAGCGTGTCCACACTGGAGAAAAACCCTACAGATGTAAGCAGTGTATCAAGAGTTTCAAACATTTAAAGGACCTGAAGACACACCAGCGTGTCCACACTGGAGAAAACCTTTCCACTGTAAACTGGGCAAAGAGAGTTTGAGTTTGAGTTGACCTGAATAAACACCAGCGTATCTACTCACCTGCAAATATTGTGACAAGAGTTTCAGTCGGGTAATTTTGCCTGGAGAAAGACCTTTCCACTGTAAACATTGTGACAAGAGTTTCAGTCAGTCATCTCACCTGAAGACACACCACCGGTGTATCCACACTGGAGAAAAACTGAAAAGTGAAGGTGACGATGAAAACATCTCTTCAACGAGGGGGGAAACCTTTTTACTGATGGACCAACCACTCCCTGTTTATCTCCTAGACACAGAGATGCTGATATAGTACGTACGTATAGCTCAATCTCAAACTGAATCAATATAAAACATTAAAAGACAGAGAACTCCATCCATGGCAGTGAACGGTTGGATTTTGAAAATACGGAGATCTCCATCCATGGCAGTCGGTGTTACGTGTTAATGGTATAAGTTTGTATATTTACTGTAGGCGGAGCCGACATAACTGCGGGGTAAACCTGCCTCTTAAAAAACCTCTTCTACTAAGGTGAATGGTAGAGTGACTGATGTACAGTCTGCCTCAAACGTTACTCTTTTACCTGCTTTTTACTAACACTAACAAAGTATACAAAGATGCCCAGAACATCAGGATGAACCTGTGTAGTTTATGGCTGCTCAAACAGTACTGGCAACATTCCCAAAAAAAATAAAACGAAATGTCAAAATATCCACTGCGGTGGCTGAGACCAGAGCCATAGAGTAATGGTTGAGACAAAGCAGTGAAAGGTCCTGAAAGATACATAACGTCAGTCTTAGGGCCGATTCATACTCCTATTTTACCGCTGTTTCGGCGCTGTAGTGCCGAAATTATTTTGGCTCGTCAGAAATGTTCAGTAGCACCGAAAGAGACGACTTTAGGAAGGTACCCCCCCCCCCCCCCCCCCCCCCCCCGAACCTCAAATGACGTCACATTGTAGGCTCTACAGAGCCGAACCGACTTTCATTCGGCTATAAAATATAGGAGTATGAATTGGCCCTTACCCAATACCCAATCTTTCTGTTTTATGAACACAAGGCTGCTGACTGCTGTACAGCAGCAAAAAATATTTTGGTGTTATTCATTTATACTGTTTGAAACACTGAGGAAGGCTAACATGCCGAAACCAGGGGGGCAGTCAGCCAGATATTTTGTGAAGCCACTAAGGAAATCGGGACTTCCTGAAAATTCATATAATGGCCTGTTGTGGCGCTGTCATTGGGCTCAAAAAAACCCATAGCTCCATAGAGATCCATGTATTTGGGCCCAACTTCACCTAGACTGTATTACCTTAATAAACATGGTCATGAATACTTTCTGCTTCCAGTCACTAGTTTATAGTCTCATTTATAATGTCATAATATTCTTTTTGGAAAATATGGTCCCATTTATTAATGATTATCTATATTATCTATGAACGGGATCCACCACCCACTCGAGTCAAAATAAAAACCAACAAAGAAGAAGGGGGGAAGTCCCGCCTCGTTGTCTGGGCCAGCCAATGGCTCAGCTGGGCCCAATCGGATCTAGAAAGATTGCGACTTACAGTGCAAGGGATTTCAGGCTTCATTTTACGTTCATATTAGACCCGGTTTCTGATTTATGCTACAGACCAACCAACCTGCACATATTTTGCGTAGAAACGCAATTCTTAGTCAGGTGTCAGTACGCACGTACGAAATGCACAACGAAAACTGCAGTTCCATAGTGACCGTGTTTTTTAAGGAATACCCCAGTTATTTTAGATTCCACCAGTCCTAGGAATGCACTGCTGTGATTGGCTGGCTCGCCGGCTGGAAAAGCCAATTGAAGGAGCCTTTGCTGCGCATGGCGTCCTGACAGCCAATCAGTGTTGATTGGAAGATGTTATATGCCGCTTGGGTTTCATGTTCATTCATGACCGCATCCCAATTTACTGTGGATAGTTCAGTATCAATTTAATTTCTTTGATGCTGAAGTAGGCCTAAACATGTTTGTTTAATTTAAATGTTTAAAATAATTAGTTTTTATATTTAAATGAGATGAAGAAAGTCACCACTCAATATCACACATGTCGACAGGTGTGTGTAGGCTAAAGAGACTTTAGGGAAACAGGTTTGCTTCTAAATGTATTCATGCAGAAGGCCTTAGCCTACATGCGCAAAGACAGGTATGGGCTGTGCTCTAGTCTAGGTTGTCAATTTCTATGTTGTTGTGTTTGACAGTTTTTCCCAAAAAAGGACATGCAGCCAAGCCTGTAGAGGGGTGTGTTCAAGCTACGTGCAACACAACATTTCTTTGGGAAACCCAGCCATTTTCATGGTGAACCGTTCACCAAAGTTGTCTGTTCCTACTTCCTACGTACGGTACCTCAGTGAATAATGTTCATATACACATATAATTCATATAATGTTCATATACACTAAACTTCCCAATTCCCTACTGAACAACTTAAATAAAACACGGTGATATGGATGTGTACTGAACAACTATATAATAGGGGGGAAAAACATGGTGAAATTCAATGACCCAATGGAAACAAGCCATAGTGCTTTCTTTGGTTTAACCTTTTAGCATCCTTTGTACGGAACTGTACCTCTGCAAACTGTTCAATCAGACTGACAGTATAGGTCGCAGTTTACTATGAGAACCTGCATCTCCCGCCAGTCGGACGTTCGGATGGTGACGCCTCCATATATGGTCACGCCTCATGACATCACACCTCCATAATAATATGGTCACGCCTCGTGACATCACGCCTCCATATATTGGTCACGCCTTGTGACATCACGCATCGTGACACGTCACGCCGCCATATGTGACCGTCTCCATACGCTAGATCTGCATATATGGAGACGGCCAGAAACTCTACATCTGACCTCAAACCCTTAGATCTACATAAGTCCATATATGGAGCTGACCTGTTCTGACATTCCACATGTCGATCCTCCCCCCCCCCCCCCCACCCGTCCTTCCTCTTCGATGTCTCCCTTTTAGGATAGGGAGGACCGGAACGATAGCCCCCCCCCGCTATTCACTTGCTCAGAGACGTTGCTGCAGTTCCACCTTTCGCCAGCAGGTAGTGGCAGCTTCAACGTTGTATATAGCCTTATACTGGGGGCTTGCTTTTGGCTGATACTGCTTTTGGCTGATACATGTCCATTCAAACTCTAGACGGCCTGGCCCAAAGTTAGTACTACTTGCGCAAGCAGAGCGCGCAAGTACTGTGGTCGGCTGGTATATGTATGTATGTATGTATGTATGTCGGTAAGAATGGTGGTCCCTTATTGGCTGTTGACGGTGATGTGACTAAGGTACGCTTCAAGGTAGGTATATATATTTTATAGAGGTACTGACCGTAAGTTCTTAGAGGTCGGCAGAGTGCATTTGTAGTTAGTGCAGTCGTGCCCGGCGGAAACTAGAGTTCTCAACACTGGCCCGAGAATTAAGGCCCGTCTCTACCAGCTGGGTCCTCATCAAACCCTATATATACACTCAAAACACTGCTCCCGCTGCCACCATTAGATCTCCATTCCATATGTTGATCTGACCTCATCAAACCCTGTACACTCAACACATGCTCCATATATGGCCAGTACAGAATTCATTCCATATGTTGATCTGACCCCCCCAGCGCCAGTGCTCGCCCAGCAGTCTGCTGTCACCCAGGCGGGTGTGTGCACGTATACTGTAATATGCCTTACTGGTTAACTGAGCCTTTGGATAATTCAATGAACATTCAATGACTTTTATTGCGCGAATCCCCTGCTGATCAAGGTTTAATGGGTGGCCTACTTTATTTTTTTTCTTTTCAAGGCCTGGACATTCCGTCCCTGAATTAAGATTCAAGGGCATTCCTGGGTAACCATATTACCCTCTGCAGCCTCCACTCTGCAATGTATACACATATTAACCACTTGAACCCTATAGCTTCCCTATTCCGGATGCGTCAATACAGGCCAACGTTCTGCGAAAATAGTAAATCTACAAGCTCACGGTGACCTGTTGGGAGCTTTTAAATCAGCTATTTTTGGTGAAGAAAGGGGTCTTAGGATAGACCCCTGGATTTCACTTAATGTCAGTGGTGGAAAGTAACCAAGTAGGCCTACTGTACATTTACTCAATTACAATGTACTGTACTTAAGTACCCTACACTTTTCTTTGATGCTTTCTACTTCTATTGTACTACATCTCATATTGTATAATGTATACTCTTTCCTCCACTATACTTACTCCACAATTATATATGACTTTAGTTACTATAGTTACTTTGCAGATTTAGTTACATCTAACCCTGGTTATTACAAAACATACATTTTACCCATTAAATCCTTTTATCATTTGGCTATTTGGAAAATAGCAGATCTACAAGCTCAGAACATATCTTACTACAACGCATTGTATGCTTCTATCATGCTATTTTGCTAAGTAAAATTTTGAAAAGAACCACACATTTGAATTTTAATGTATACGTAATTATTTGGAAAAATAAAAATTTTAATCTTTTGAAAATGCATTAAAAATGGTAAGAAATGGAAAGAAAATGGATATTTACTTGTGAGCCATAAAAAAATGTTTGGGAAACGCTTGCCCTAGTAGAGATACTAGAGAACCATGGTGTGACATGCCTTCAAAATGTGACCTTGATTTAGTAGGCAACATGCAGGGCTTGACACTAAGGGTCGATTCATACTCAATTACCAACTTAATTTCGACTCTATAAAAGCAATTCATACTCGCTTGTAAATATTGGAGGTCCTTGACATGAGTATCCATACGTCTCCAGTGTTGGTGGAAAAAAAGTACTACATTTCTTGAAGGACCTTATCTTCATATAATAGGTCCTCACTAATATTATTTTTTTCTACTCGGTCTGTGTCTCATATAGGAGGGCTGTGGGCAGTTCAGAAACCATCATCGATGGGGAATACAAGCTAATAGAAACTGCAGGCTTTCTAGTCCTGAAAAGTTGCAATGCGAAAATGGAAGCCATCGTTCTCACGATAATGAAAATCTAAACATTTTTGTAAAGAAAATCTTTAAAAATAAATCTGCCTAATGATGATGTCACTGGAGGACGGTTTCTAAACTGCCCACAGCCGTCCTATGATGAGACACAGACTGAGTAGAATTTTTTTAGCCATTTCCTCCGGTGAAATAAAATCCCTTTCTGGTGAAAAAGTACCGTTTATACGTGTGGTGGGGGGCTCAGAGTGTGTCCACTATAAGGAAAGTAGGCTTTCTAATGACACAACCCGCCTTTGTTTTGGTGAGTAGCAAAAACGTTCTTTTTAAATACACTAAAGAGGAGAGGCTGGTCTGAGTTCCATGTGAGATTAGCATAGCCAATACAGGGCAGAATCATAGAAGCATTGGCTATATGGACCAGAGCTAGGCTGAAGAGAGGTATGTTTGGTAAGTAGTTACTAAAGTTTTCAAATAATTAAGTGGAGTATAAAGTACAATATTTGCCTCTGAGATGTCGTGGAGTGAAAGTAGGCCTACTGAAATTCATATACTCCAGTAAAGTTTTTTTCAACTAAGGTTCATGTTTAGGTTGTTATTAGAGAAAGTAAAATATGAGTGTTATTTTTTTTATTTTTTTTGCTGCTTTTTTTGTTTTAGGGATTTTAGCTGTTTTTGACAGGGGGGGCATTCGAGTATGGGGAAAAATGTGTACTTTTTTTACAAAATCTTATGGCGATTTATTTTTTTATTATTTACTATAGTCCTACTAGACCACAAGAAGTTACATCTGGCCACAAAAGATCACGAGATCTACTGAATGTGTCAAACTGACATATTGAGCCTATACGACACACAGTGTGGCTTCCCCCCATAGTATAGGCCTCCTTCACATTCAGTAGATCCTGCGATCTTCTGTGGCCAGATGTAATTTCCTGGGGGTCTATAATAAATAATTCAAAAATAAATTGCCATAACATTTTGTAAATAAAAACATATTTAGCCCCATGCTCGAATGCCCCCGCCACCCTGTCAAAAACAGCTTAAAATCCGTAAAACGAAAAAACAAAGCAGCAAATGAAGAAAGTTTAACACTCATCTTTTTCTAATAACAACGTAAAACATGAACCTTGGTTTTCCTTTAAGTACAGTACTTGTACTGTACTATAGTTTCCATGCCCGACTGCCAGTGTGTTGTAGTCTTAGTTTAAGAGACCGGCATCACTATACGGTTACAAATCTGCTGTAAAGCAGGTATAGTCTCTGGGTGACTAACGTGAGTTGTGACTCTTACCGTATGTAGGGGCCTACATGCTGCTGTGTTGTTATATCCTACCGAAGCTTTTCAGTAAACTTTACTATTTTGATTTATAATCATTGTGTGGACATTCGAGACATATTACAAAGATGCCCCCGTCCAGACCGCCCCTCTGCAATGAACTGCAGTGTCCAGGATTGCAGTTGTCCTGTCAATGCCGGTTGTTGTTATGGCTTCTGACTGTAGTTTGTAATCATCTCTCTTATCATGATGACTCGCTGTACGGCTGTAGTGCATGTGTGTATGTGTGCGAGCTGCTGTACTACCTAAATAACTCATTTTTAGGGGTTAGCGGGCATTGTAAAAAACGCAAAAACGCTAAAATAAAGGAACATTGGGAAGGTATTCCTTCCCAATGTTTCACACCCCCTGGGGTCAAGTTCAAGCTACGCCCATGGTTGTAGTGCTACTTTTAGTGGGGGGAGGAGGCCCCATAAGACATGTGCGCGGCATTTGCGTGCGCGTGCGCAACGCGCGCATCCACCACACTATTATAAAACATGCAGACGTGTACAGCCTATATGTACAAACAGGGTTTACAATGCTCGATCGTAGAAACTTGCACTACACTGCTGCCGACTGCCAATTAATTAAAATGTTCAGGCAAGTATAGAGTTATTTCAGGTTTGCCCGACGGGCAAGTATACGTACGTGCCGCATGAAGAACAATGCCACCTATTCACGACTAGCAGTTGCACTCATTCTGGTTTTTAAGGGACTGTCGCCACTCGTACTATATACAAGCTCACATTTTACCTACACTTTTATAATGGACGGTTCACTAATCAGGCAAAGTGGGCATGATGCATGACCTTTGGGCAAGTATAGAACATGACCTGTAACATGGCAAGTATACATCTGAGACCTTACTGTCAACCCCTGAACACGGGTTTGTCCCCATGACTGTTTAGGCTCCAATTATTGACAATCACCTGTTCTCTCTGCAGCCTGCCTCATGGATTCCTAGTAGGCCTACTGTATGTCCTAGTTTGTACTTGTGATGAAGAGCGTGCAGCTCGCAACGCCATTTTTTAAAATTATTGGAGCCCTACCTACAGCAGTAGGTTCCCAAACTTTAAGACACGACATAGAAATGAGATGAGTTTGCCTGTATGGGACCCAAACGGGTTCATGTGTTTGGTCCGACGGTCCGAACGACAACCTACCTCGAACCCTCACCCTATAAGGGCCGATTCATACAGTATACTCCTATTGTACCGCTGTTTCGGCGCCGTAGTGCCGAAACGATTTCGGCTCGTCAGAAACTTTCAGTAGCACCGAAGAGCCGACTTTAGGACGGTACGGTAAAACGGTTTTGTTTTGTGTTTGTGGAAACTATGAGATTTCTTTTAAATGTTATTATGAAATACTTGTTTTCTTTTGATGAATGAAAACTGCAAAAGGGGTATCCTACTATAAATGTGCCACGTCTCTGCATGTGTGTGTGTGTGTGTGTGTGTGTGTGTGTGTGTGTGTGTGTGTGTGTGTGTGTGTGTGTGTACGGTTGTAATGCACGTAACTCGAGAACCGTTTGCCCCACTAACTTCATATTCCACACCCCAGTGGGCAGTGTTGGGGAGTATTAAGCTACATGTAGCTGAGCTACGTAGCTTAGCTACATTTTGCTGTAGCTTGTGGTATTTTAGCTACATTCATATTTGTGTACCTCGTCAAGTAGCTCAGCTACTTTTTGGGTCATTTTTTGTAGCTTAGCTACTCAAGTTACAAGCTACAATTTTGGGTCTCCCAGAGGGGAGGAGGGGTCTCCCAGAGGAGAGCAGGGTGAGGAGGGGTCTCCCAGAGGGGAGCAGGGTGGGAGGGGTCTCCCATAGGGGAGCAGGGTGGGAGGAGGGGTCTCCCAGAGGGGAGCAGGGGGAGGAGGGGTCTCCCAGAGGGGAGCAGGGTGGGAGAAGGGGTCTCCCAGAGGGGAGCAGGGGGAGGAGGGGTCTCCCAGAGGGGAGGAGGGGTCTCCCAGAGGAGAGCAGGGTGAGGAGGGGTCTCCCAGAGGGGAGCAGGGTGGGAGGGGTCTCCCAGAGGGGAGCAGGGTGGGAGGGGTCTCCCAGAGGGGAGCAGGGTGGGAGGAGGGGTCTCCCAGAGGGGAGCAGGGGGAGGAGGGGTCTCCCAGAGGGGAGCAGGGTGGGAGAAGGGGTCTCCCAGAGGGGAGCAGGGGGAGGAGGGGTCTCCCAGAGGGGAGCAGGGTGGGAGGGGTCTCCCAGAGGGGAGCAGGGGTCTCCCGCATGTACATTCTCAATTTAACGCTGAAAAATTAAAAGTAGCTGAGCTACTTTTCCTATGTAGCTGTAGCTTTACAAGCTACATTTCTCCAGGGGTAGCTATGTAGCTTGATCAAGCTACTGCCATGGCGAGCTACTTGTAGCTTTACAAGCTACGCTTTCAAAGTAACTTCCCCAACACTGCCAGTGGGCCTAATCAGCCTAATATCACCTGTGCAATTTCCAGCCTCTGCCTCAGCCAATTGATTGCCATGGCAACCCCACACCTGACAATTGATTAGCCTACCAGTCCACTTTTCACAGTCAGTCAGTTTTCCCTCTTCACACACAGAGATCTCCATGTGGGACAGACAGACAGAGACAGAACGGGTGCTATGACAAGTTGACAACGGGAATTATTAGGTTCCCAATAAGTTGCATTGTTCTCAAGTGGGCCAGTAGCCGACGGGCACGTACAGGTCTAGTTTATTAAATATAGCCTATATGAAATATTCAAATATTGTTTTTGACAATCAAATGTTTTGTGGCATATATGGCTTGGTTACAGGCTTAAGATAATTTATATTAAATATTTTCAGAAATCTCTACAGGGAAATATCTATGGTTCTCTAGCTTTCCAAAAAATAGCAGATCTACAAGCTCACAGCACGACATAACTGTTTTCTACCGGAATAGGGTGGGTTCACGTGATGGTTTATATACGGTACGGTCGCCCCAATTCCATCACGCCCCAGCTGTGTGTGTGTGTGTGTGTGTGTGTGTGTGTGTGTGTGTGTTTGTGCGTGTGCGTGTGTGCGTGCGTGCGTGTGTGCGCACTTTAGAGTATATGAATAGAGAAGACATCCGAGTTCTCTTTCCATCCACTTGCATTAAGTTGCTCAAAAGCGCATGAGGTTGATTTCACTCCTCCTTCCCGGGTAGGAACAGATTGCATTCTGGGATGGATTGGCCCCAAACACATGAACGCGCTGCCGTTGACTATCATTGCACGCGTTCACGTGCGTTCCAGGGTGCGTTCACGTATGAAACAGCGTTCACGTGTCATCGTGAACGTGCACAATGATATAGTCAACGGACCAGCGCGTTCGTGTGTTTGGGGCCAACTGCAATACCTTCATTCGGCCACTATGTCCATTTCGCCTCAGGGTTTCCTCTGGGTGCCTTCTCTATTCATATATACTCTAAGGTGCACACGTGTATGTGTGGCCTAATTCATTATACTGTTCATATTATGCTCCTGTGTGTGCGTGTGGTTTACACTCTGTCAATTAACCAACCGTGACATGACATGACATGATTTCCAACTGAACCCGGATCACTTTTGTCCGTCTGCACACCAATCACTTCGTCAGAAATAGCTGATCTACAGGCTCAAATTTGAGCTTGTAGATCTGCTATTTTTGGTGAATCCTGCCCACATCTAACTGCCTTGACTGTCCCTGCAGCCCCCCTAAGTAGAGAGTGGACCCTATACCACAGGACACATATACAGCACCAATGACAATACTTCCATAAATGCTCCCATAAATAACCCACTGCATCAACATAACCTAAACATTCTTATAACGATTGGTTGCCGAGTATAACTTGGCATGACAACTCAATGACAAACACATTACATAATTATATACATTACCACAGCACTTTGATTGACCCCTTCCTAAACAAGCCTAAACAAGATACCAGCCGTGCATGTGAGACAACTATAGCAAACCGTCAGTGATTATTTACGATTTCGGCACACATACGTTCAATTAAAACAGTCCTTGCGTGTTATAGAAAGCAGTCCCGTTATGTGTGTGAGTGTTTATAGGCCCCCCGGGGTTCGTCGGGTTGCCCCGTGACAGTTATCACATAATGTACGTATAGCAATAAAAAAATCAACATGACAGGGAATGATCACGTAAGTGGTGCATGTACTGTATTAGAGAGAGAGAGAGAGAGAGAGAGAGAGAGAGAGAGAGAGAGAGAGAGAGAGAGAGAGAGAGAGAGAGAGAGAGAGAGAGAGCTATTTCAGTATGACATCCTATCCCAGACAGCCAATAATAATCTGGAAGTTACTACGGTTACAATGGCATGTGTCCACACATCTGTGATTTCACGGATGAGAATGATGTCACAAGTCTGTCTGTCTGTCTGTCACAGTCTGTCTGTCGCCAATATATTAAAGTCTAACTCATGTTCATCAGGTGATGTAATGGTGATGTGAAACAAACGGTGACAAAACAAACATTAAATTATCTTTATTGTTAATGGCATTTAATGTTTGTGTTAGGGGACAAGATGACCGTAAATGTTCCCTTCATTGTCAATGGGCGTTTTTAAAACAAACATTGAACCTGTATATAGGAGGGGCTATAGCGCCCCTCAAAAATCACACTTGTGTGGAGTGAGGAGCATTCTAATCATCATACATCATCACAGTCCGTGCTCAGCCAATAAAATAATTACATTCCATGCTACAGACACAAAGAACTGTGCATAGGAGGGGCTATAGTACCCATAAAAAAGGGCAGTCATATATTTTCCTTTAAAAGTAATGAATCAGCATTAGAAAATCAATCAGTCAAGAACTGAAGCTCACAGTTATTCGTCTTTTGATCTCCCAATGAATGGATGATCCAATCTATCCAATCCTGACGTCCAAAAAACCAGTCCCCCCTTGAAATCACACTTCCGTTCATTTGTGTGGAGTCTTCACCCTGCACCCTGGGTCCATCGTTGACAGACATCCTCTTCAGCCAATCAGCGTCTTTTTGTCTCCAACCAGCTATTTAAAGCGATCATATTGGGTATAGCTCATTCAGGAGGAGATACGCTGTGAGATTACGAACCGCTATCATTAGGAGACAGACAGGCAGCATCCGTGAGAGAACTGGCAGGGTATTGACGAGGAATTTTGTTTTAATAAGAGGGGTTTTAATGGTTTGACCCTGTCTGTCTTATCGCTGCTTGCAGCTAACTAACATATAAGTTATAACCAGTAAGATGCCCCGAGGTCACGCGCCCTCGGGGTGACAGGAGCCGTGACAGCAGCTGTACTGGCCATATATGAAGTGTGTCTGGAGTGTACAGGGTTTGATGAGGTCGGATCAAGATATGGAATGTCGGGGCATGTTCTCCCCGTGTCCCCTAGGGTACGTACCCTCACAAAAACAACAGTAATCCTGGTCTCTAAACTGCCTCCCCCTGGCCAGCCGGGGCTTTTGCGTGTCTTAAGGCGAGACATGGCAGGTGAAATCATGATTTTTCTCTTTTTTTTTTTTTTTGCTATTTTGCTTCCTAAACATGTTTTTTTTTTTTCAAACTAAAGCAAAATAAACATGAAAAATACAGATTTAGATGTTTATTTTGATGATTTATTTTAGCCAATGACAGCTCGTTTTTCTGGGTGAAAATCCACCATCTCTATTTTCATGATTGGTTGTTGGTACAAAGGAAGTGACCATATTTGGATCAGACCACAGTCAGCTCGAGGTCCAGACCTTTCCAATGATATATGCCATTATATGTTGTTGCCAAGGTTTGGATGAGATATTTTATCTCAAAATAGTGGCTTCAAATAAAACGTTTAGGAATTTTACAATACAAATCTTTACTCCGTTTACTCAAAATGAGTTTTCCTCATACCTGGGACAAAGAATCTCCACTTCTGTTGAACTCACATACACCAAACGTTCCAGTCTTATTCATAACTATATTCCGCAGACATTTACAGATGGATTTGTTGATATATCATTCACAGCCTGATTTACATCACATTTTATACCTAAAAACATGCAGAAAATTGGGGGTTTTATGCCTGTTGACACTATTTTCTGATTTGTGGAGTGATAATTAGAGTCCCATCTGTAATTTGACACATTTCTTTTTTGTGTCAACAAAATTAAATTATAATTTTGAACCTGGCTTTATCCGATCTTCAGATTTATCGTCCCGAAATGTATGCAAATTAGCACATATAATGCCTAATTTGCATATTTAAACATAT
This sequence comes from Protomyctophum bolini, assembly GCF_963924005.1. Classification (NCBI taxonomy): domain Eukaryota; kingdom Metazoa; phylum Chordata; class Actinopteri; order Myctophiformes; family Myctophidae; genus Protomyctophum; species Protomyctophum bolini. The sequence goes on from NC_137866.1 coordinate 48,079,274, forward strand.
AATTTCAGAAAACTTGTAATACAAAAGAGCCTAGTTTTAATATAAGTAATAAACTGGAGAAGTTTCATTGTGATAGCTATTATTTAACTTTTTCTTCCCTATTCACCCACCATGTCCTTATAAGTACCAGGTCTTATTCCCCAACTTGAGTATATAGACTCAAGTTGGGGAATAAGACCTGGTACTTAAGACACGCAAAATACAGCCCATAGACTGTGCCTTATTTTGCTGGTAAACCCCCCTGGAAGCCACGCAAGGACCCACTGGGCTAAAAGGCAGTTCAACTGCGCTGCCAGGGATAGGGGCTTTTTACGTGTTTACGTCCGTGCCCCGCAGGGGCCAGTGGATAGGAGCTGGACACCAGAGGATCACATGATGAGCGGCGTTGGTGGTGTGTGAGAACGGAGAAGATTTGGTTCCGTAGCGGAGGTGCCATTAAGCCATGGCGAGATTCATAGGCGAGGAGAAGTACTTTAAAATAGATGTGGCATTTTAACTACCAATGTAGATGCTAAGGGTAGGGGTGATCATGTGGGAGCACGTGGTGTGTGCCATACAACTCTTGCAGGCGAATTCTGGACATACTGTATAGTGTGCAGTGCAGGGTACAAGAAAGAGAAGGACATTAAGACCGATTTATACTTTGTTTGTACGATTGATATGGTGTTGCGGGACTGAAAATAGCCTACAAGCTCACAAATGTGTCACGCACGCACAGAGAGTTTCAGTGTGCAGTTGCGGTGTGGGAAAGAGAGGGGAGTAGACTGGAAGATGTGGCGTTGCTTTGTAATAGCCTCGGACAAGAGAATCAATGACTTCTGTAACAATTCTGACATTTGTATTATCTCTACAAATCTGCCAGAATTGATCAAGAAAATCTCTGTCAGTGTTTGTCCAAAGTAGGGTTGTCTGGGAGAGGGAGGGACCTGACTGTCCATTGATCTCGCAAACTAATTTCATAATGGATGTCAATGTCGGATCGGGGCTGAAACCTTGCCCACTCTGGTGCCATATGTCATGAAGTAGATAGGTCAATACTGACCTCATAGACTTGATTCACCAAGTCCATGATCCACACGGGAGACACACTGTTATTAGACACTGTGCTGTTGAGAAGAGTGTCAAAACACTCTAAAGTTACGCCAAGATGTTTGACCTTATAGCAACAGGACACTTTTTTTCCACAGATTTTTTCATGCCTTTTATTTCATTTCTATTCAAATATTTTCAAAAATGTAACCCAAAACAGTTTACAATTTTGCATTACTTCATTCAAAAGAATGTCGTGAGTAAATGAATACAAATCACACCCGTACTGTACTGTGTGAAGTGAGGGGCGCTCTTATCGTTGTACATCATCATCATGACATAAGATAGACACTATATGGCCCTTATTTATCAACGCGTTGTACACTGTGACCTCACTGTGTTTCGTAATGGCTTTCCTGCTCTCCAGTTAGCTCATCATAACATTAGCCACTGATGTCATTCTCCACGCTGCGGCGTTGCAGAGTGTGTGTGCAGACTTGCCAAAAACGTTTGGGAACCCATATGGGTTGGTCGGTCAACTGATTTCTCGGCCGGAGAATATCTGTGCGTTACAGTAGTCACGTACAGGTAATACAGAGGTAAGACACGAGAACAAGTACAGAATAGGTAGTAGTAACACTAGTGAAAATAGGATAATGACATAAATAAAACTCAATATCCAACCTTTTTCCCTTCATGCCTGGACTAGTCTGGTCTGCATAATGCATATACATAGGCCATCAATAGATAAAATAGGAGCATGGAAATCGTGTGCATTCTATCACCAATAGAAACGGCTATAAAGACTGACCTGACCATCTGCACTTGGACTGACCATGTATCAGCTGTAAATCATGTCAATCCAAAACAACAGGTGGTGGCCAGCCTGAGTAGCAGTTCCTAGAAGGGCAGCAAACAAGTTGTAGCTGCCCCTCGAATTGTGAATGAAGACGAAATTGGATGGTTTCAACGGGTGTTTATTTCCCTTAAGAAGCACCATTCGAACACCGTGAAAACTATAAAAAATAGGAAATAAAATACTATTACAATTATAACATTTCATAGTTTCACGTAATAAAATCTGTGCATTAAATGCATCACTTCAGTAGTAGGCCTACAAACAATAAAATTGTTAAGTTATGGGCAATTATAATCAATGCAGTGATACAATAACTCAATTAATTTCAATGTAAGACAAATACCAAAGCAAAATGCACAATAGCTAAATGTACCAGAAACCAAAAGGAAGTTCAAACAAAATACAATAATTAAGCCCCAAATCGAAGAAAACAAACAAACACTCCTGTACCTCGCTCCGCTTATCGAGGGCGCTAAGGTCTGGAGAGGCCACCTCGAACTTCATACAAATGAAGTCACAGCAAGCAGGTACTTAGTCACCAAACGATCACACTGTGGATAATACAAGCGGTTCAGTCCACTGAAGCTACAAAACATCTTGATAGTTCAAGATGACAATCAATCAACAGTGTACAAGGATGAACATTGCAAACTTCTCATACCGTGTCTCTGCTGCTACAAACACTGCATGTCTCTCAGTGTCACTCTGGCTGAGTGTGTCTGAGGTGAGTGAAGCCAACAGGCTTCAGCTATATAAGCACCCTAACCGGAAGTTTCACAATAATAGTGCCCTAAACATCCAGGACGGCCAGCCGGGGCGCCTGATGGAGGGGAAAGGAACTGGTTGGAATAACGTGTTCCTTCCACGCGCTACGTCCAACCAGGGAAACTCCCCCCTGTCAGGTGTAAAGGAGCAACTTGGACACTCGGGCATGAAGGAAGCATGAGTTAAGTCCGTTGCTCTCCCCAGGTTGGCGGAGGGTGTGTAGAGCCCATAGGGGTGAAAAATGGGTTACAAAATCGTGGGATAAAACATATATTAAAAAATAATAATAAGACAACACAAATAAACAAAGAAAATAACAAACTTCAAAGTCAAGACATGACTGAAGTTAAAAGAACCGACACCGGCACGTTTACACAAGTAAATGAGTCCCTCTTTAAATGTGACACATGTGTATGCGATTGTTTGAGAGCAGAAGCGTGAGAGCCTGGAGCCTGCAACTCCAAAGCATTTCCTGACTGAACTTGCGCAAGGCTCTTTTCCGTTTCCCCCTCATTTAAGTCAAGTCAAGTCACCTTTAGCACGCTTAAAAATCAAATATGACACAGTGCTTTCCAATCACAAAAACATGTTCGTTTCAGAGTTTACTAAAGCAAGCGTCCATGCAGGATTTATTCAGCATTAATACGTTTTGAACACCCAGACCTTAATGTCTTATAAAAAGAGAACATGAACGAAAGACAACTTCTTAGGTCGGCTGTTGTCACCTGTAACAGGCTTTATTGTTACTCTGCAGAAAGTCTCCAGATACACTAAAAATTGTTCCCCCATGCATGTCCCATATGTAGCAGTCAGTAAGATAAGGTCACTGCAATTGACACCGGGAACTCCCTGCCAAAAAGCTTGGAGTTACTGTGGGAAACAACACAGGGCATATCAAAAGGACGTCCCACACCTACCTATACGTGGATGTGCTAAAGAAAGATGCCATGTCGAAAGCACAAACGAGCAGGCCAGATGGAGTATTGAGATGACATGACGTATATTTTTGATGATTCAGTGTCAGTCTCTCTCCGCCTATTTATGGTTTTTGCTCTCTTACCTGGTAAAACGTGAACCTGTGTGTGTCCTTGAACAAACTGAAGCTAAGAGTAATAATGACAAAAGAGTTTCCGTTTCTCTTCAATTAAATAACGGATGGCATATGCCCAGGTTTATTCACTTAATAGGGTTGTGCAACATCGAAATCTTTCGCACTTTAAATAGTGCACCTCAAATACTTAATGGTTGTATGTCTTACAAAGTAATAACGATAAAGAATATTCTGTTGCCAAAATACTGTGTGGCTGATTCGGCCTTGGTCACACTTGCACTAATAGCTATTTTCACTGTATGTTTGTCCCAAAAATAGGGTTTCACGAGGTTAAAGTTATTGTTGTTGTAGTATGTGCTGTTCCTGAGGCGAGATGTCCTATACACCATCTGTGGAATCTCCGGAGGGAGAGTGGTTTGACGAGGGAGCTAGCAGGGTCAGAGCTACTTAACTGTCACTCTCTGTGTCTCGTCTGTGTCTGGTGCATGTGGAAAACGTGGAGGGGACGTACAGAAGGAAGGACACAGCCAATGATCTGGAACTCTGTGAGTACTACTCTTTCCAACTGTCCTCTCTCGGGTACTGTTGTGTTGTCACACAAAAGGCAAGGACACTCTCCATACTATTGGGATACTATTTACATTATGAAGAGAGGATATATAAAAAAAGATTTTTGAGCGATGGAAAAAAGCGAATTAGCACAAAAACCCAATGCTCCATTGAATTCAATGCAATTCAATTAAATTCATTGAGGGCTTATGGTAGGTAGGGGAGAACGGGGTAAGATGAGCCAGTGTCCAAGTTGAACCACCCCCTTTATCTAGAAAACTAGAAACCTGTGTCGCCATGTGACCTTAAATCTAGTAAGCATCCATAATTTACACCTGGCTGTGAAGTTGGGAAGCACATGGGGAAAGTAGAAAACATTATTTTACACAAAAAACTGTTTTTGTCGGTCAAAGTAAAATTTCAACACATCACGTAAAATGACTGCTATACAAAGCAAAATGTACCTAGGTCTAAAATGTAATATCATACACGTTGATGATTTGCCAATGGATAGAACCATGTTAATCATTTAGCAATTAAATTGTCTGAAGTAGCTTATTCTAGTCATTGTTTTCTAAAATGGTGGCTAGGGTAAGATGAGCCAATGTCTGGGGGTGAGTCAATGGGAATCACTATTCATATTTTTTTATTAAGTCTTTGCTACTCAAATTATACTGAATGACCTTTAATTTGCATGTACATACTCATTTAACAGAAGTTTGCAATATTGTACTAACAATATTGCAAATATAAGGTTCTGAATAACAAACTTTTATTTAATTGTCCTTATAGTGTTTAAATAATAAATAAACAAATAAATAAGACTATTTGCTAAAGGGAAAACTGTTATTATATTATTATTGATAAGTGAATACATTATCTGTTCAAGTTTAAGCTTTTAACATTCAAATATCATGTGGTTCGACTTACCCCTGGGCCCTTACCTGGGGCAAGTTGAGCCACTTTTTTTTTTAAAGGTCATATTTTCATGGCCCTTTGTCATATGCTTACTCATCATTTCAAGTGATAGAAGACATCCTGAAATATGGGTAGATCATTAGATTTTACTGCCATCACATTTTGCCTTGCTTCCAGGACAACTTAAGCTAAAAGTGGTTCATCTTACCCCGTTCTCCTTTAGGGGAAATAGCCAATAATGCGCTTTTGCACAAAATAACACATGGACCTCTTTGGTGGGGACTCAACAACTATACAAATAAAGGTAAGAAAGCCTTCTAGTTTGAAATGCTCCTTTAAGCCCTAACCACACCACCAGAGGGTCATGCAACTACTTGCAACCATTATTCCCAATGGCAGTTAGTTGCAAGGATCGAGTATTCGAGTTGCATTGGTGTGGTTTGTTTTGTTGCGAGTAGTTGCAAGGAGTTACAGCTGGTGTGGTTTGGGCTTTAGAGCAAGAACAGAGCCATAGAGTAGGACAGTAAGATGTATTATAAAAAAAGTGTGAATTGAGTTTCTAGGTGAAAGTGATTTTTGAGTGGTGCAACCACTCCCTTACGGAGCTATGTGTGTGTGTGTGTGTGTGTGTGTGTGTGTGTGTGTGTGTGTGTGTGTGTGTGTGTGTGTGTGTGTGTGTGTGTGTGGGTGGGTGGGTGGGTAGGTGGCTGGCTGGCTGGGTACGTCTGAGCATGAAAACAGCATGGTTGTTTTTCACAGTAGAGGGACCCCCGTCCCCCACACGGTAACTCATTTCTCAACCGTTTCGGATTCGGGGCAGCTTGCCGGAATTGGGCCGGCACCCTGGGTGCGTTCATGTGGGCCTGCATTTTTTTTTACATGCCTAAATCTGCCATTGACCCCCAATATAATTTTCTCAAATATGAAAGCACTATATTTCTAAAACATTTCCAAGATTTATTTTCAGGAAAACATGTCCGCACCGTATGAACAACATTTTTTTTTTTTTTTTTTTTTAATATATTTTTTATCCCACGATTTTGTAACCCATTTTTCACCCCTGTGTCAATCATCTAATGTGATCCTGGGCTCTACACACCCTCCGCCAACCTGGGGAGAGCAACGGACTTAACTCATGCTTCCTTCATGCTTGAGTGTCCAAGTTGCTCCTTTACACCTGACAGGGGGGAGTTTCCCTGGTTGGACGTAGCGCGTGGAAGGAACACGTTATTCCAACCAGTTCCTTTCCCCTCCATCAGGCGCCCCGGCTGGCCAGGGGGAGGCAGTTTTAGAGACCAGGATTACTGCATGTTTTTGTGAGGGTACCTACCCTAGGGGACACGGGGAGAACATGCAAACTCCACACAGAAAGGCCCTTTTGCCAACCCCGCCTTCGGGTATGGGCACTGATGACGCGGAGGAGGAAACATGCCGCCAGCACCCACAGCGCCCCGAGCGGGAATCGAACCCAGGACCTTCTAGCTGTGAGGCGACAGCACTACATTTTAAAGTTTGAATGGGGTTTCTAGGTGTAAGTAGTATAGGACTGCATGCCAAAGTTTGTGCTATTGCCATTTTCAATACATTGGGCGTTTAAGCTGAATAACTGAAAAACTACAAAACATTTCTAAGTAAAAACTTCCAGCATGTGTGTCCACGGTAAGCTGAATCATAAAAAGTGTGAATGGAGTTTCTATAAGTGATTTTTTGACGTGCCAAAATCTGCCATTGACCCCATTAAAGTTTTTTTCAAATTTGAAAGCACTATATTTCTAACTATGAAACATTTCAAAGATACATTTTCAGGCAAACATGTCCACCGTAAGATGAACATTTTAAAGTTTCTAGGTATATAGTATACCTAGTCTAAGTATATAGGACTAGTATAGCATGCCAAAGTTTGTGCTATTTTCATTGACAATATGCATTGGGCGTTTAAGTTAAATAACTCAGAAATTACAAAACATTTAAAAGTAAAGAAATGATGTGTGTCCACAGTAAACTGAATCATAAAAAATGTGAATGGAGTTTCTAGGTGAAAGTGATTTTTTGACGTGCCAAAATCTGCCATGATTGACCCCCATTATAATTTTCTCAAATTTGAAAGCACCATATTTCTAAAACTATGAAATATTTTAAAGATTAATTTATGTCTACCGTAAGATGAACATTTATGTCCACCGTAAGATGAACATTTTAAAGTTTGAATGGGTGTCTAGATGCTGAAAATCACTTTTTTCGTGATGTTTATCACATTTGTTTTATCGTCGAAATCATGAAAATAGTTTGTCGTCAAAAAACATGAACTATAGTATGCCTTTTTCATGATTTTCATCTTTTTATCGTAGAAATTAAACCACCAGTTTTAAATGGAGGAAACTGAAAAAGGGGATATTTTGACACCTTTACAAACATATTCTCAAATAAAACGACACATTCAAACCGTCGTCTTGTCATGAACTTAGTTTTTATTGCCATAGGTTTTAGTTGGTGTTGTGAGCACAGTGGTATACCCGACAAACAGACAGGGGTCAAAGGGCAAGGGAACACTGGTGATGTCATCGGGGCATGAAACTAACTCCTTTAAGCTGAATTCATTGTCATACTCCATCGCACGTCACAAGAACTGATCAACAGTTCACTGTCGCACAACGGCGTATACATTTGGTACCATAGCCCCCACAAGACGGTATATTCGAACAATCTTCATTCTCCAGCGAAACAGAAGACGAGGTGTTTCGCAGTGTATATATAGAGACCCAAGCAATTCGCCAGCAGCTGTCTGGTGGCGGCAAGTCGTTAGTTTCAAGCCCCAGAGGTCATTAATAGCATTAATACAGTCAATAATTAACATAGTTAACTCCTAATCAATAAGCTAATCTAGCGATATGAATGGAAGACTGGTAATTTACAGGAAGTCACATGGACACCACTTACACAAGGGCAACGAACAAGACACTGGGGGTTGATGCGAGGTATACGACCGGAACGGACACACAGACCGGGGGCTAAACTTTCCTCCACAAGAGTGGAGAGGATAGTGTGCGTCTTATACGTTAAAAGCCTCGAGTCTGTTGTCCGAAGCCTCAAGACAATTCCCTACAAGGACAGAACATCTGATTTTAGACCTCTTTGAGCTTTTAACAGGCTCCAGTGGTATACAGTACATGCAGGGCAGGGTTTCCCAAATCCAACTTAAGACACCAGATGAACCAGATGTGGCCCGGGGCGGTTTAAAAACCAAAACATCTCTGGTCAGTTGTTGCCGCGAGTCGCTCCGAAGTGTCAAAGTATAACAAAGTGAAATGTACATAATAGTCCCGTTATATAAGGTCAGCCAGTAAATCTTTAGCATCCCAAGGAGAGTTGGCTGCATTGCATAATAGGCTTATACTGTATTCTGCAGTGAGTTTCCTGGATAACATCAATTATAAATTATACATAGTATAGTATCTGATGCTGACATGAAGACACTGAGCAGCGACAAGTTGATTTGGGGAAACCCAGAGAACCTAGGGCAGCAAATGAGATGTTCTGTGCCTGTCGGAATACAGCCTATAGGTGTCAGAGTTGATAAGACAGTATCCTTAATCCTTCTCAGCCATCAGTGTGCATATGGAGAGAGAGAGACAGACAGACAGACAGACAGACAGACAGAGTACAGCGGTATTTGTGGAGGTACTATTACTGGGGAAGATATCATTCAGGAATATTAAGGTTGATACGTAAACCTTTGTTGTCCATCCCTCCTACTGAGTATTAGGCGCTCTCTCTCACACACACACACACACACACACACACACACACACACACACACACACACACACACACAGAGAGAGAGAGAGTACTGTAATATGAACAGCTTTACAGGACTGTCAAGTTTACAGATGACAGATAGGCATGAGCAGTTTTACAGTACTGTGAAGTTTACAGTTTACAGTTGACAGTGGCATGAGTAGTTTTGTGGTAGGGATAATATGGGACGTTAAGCATCATTCATTTAATCGCGGTAAACGCTCACAATAACTGTAAATATTGCGGAGATTTAAATGCATCGTGACATGATCCATCATGCCCTGGACCTGAGTTATGGCTGTACTTTTTCCATATCGTCCCATCCATATTTTAAGGTAACATTTATAGCTGACACCGAGTGTTTTTACAGAACTGTAAAGTTAGCGTCATGAGCGGTCTTACAGTCCTGTAAACTTTACATCTTCTCAGTTCAGCAGCCTTTCGCTTGGAGCAAAGATACTGTCCACAAAACCGTTTTGGCAGAGAGACATGAGGACACCGAACAGAATGAATTTTGGTAAAATACATTTCTCTAAAGTTAAATTTTTAAATGACTTACAAGTTGTTTAAATTTCTTCACTTTTTTGCCCCTCCCAGGCTAGTCAATGATTGGACGTACACAAGAAAAAAGAAAAAGAAAAAAGCCCACAAAAGATATATACACATATTCAAATAAAAAATACTGGCTTGTAAGATGTGTCAGTAAATGTCCAGCTCTTTGTCTACACACACACACACACACACACACCTCAGTGACACTTTTTCAACAAAAAAAAAATAATATTATTGGGATTAGCCTTAATCTCACTATTAACAATGGCTAGTGTTAGTATTCGACTCTATGGACAGTATTTTGTTTAGAAGGAAGATACACTTTTAAGGAGGTTTTTACTTTTTCATCCCCCCAGATTATAGATTCTACTAAATGTGTCTTCAATGCCAGTACAGCAACCCAGTCGCCAGAGAGAAACTTTTTAAGTGTTGCCATGTCTGCTTATTTTAAGAAATTATATATTTGGCTGTAAATATATTATTTGTAAATGTGCCTGTATTGGAAGTTGCACGTCAGGTACAATGACAAACATACCCCAAAGGGGTGGGGACTAAATCATTAAATCAGACTGCTAGGCACAGTTGGGCACAGTCAAATAATCCGTTCTTAGTTGCAGTATAATCGACTTGGAAATTGGACCTACTTGAATTGGAAATATAGGATTGATTCAACATGGTCTGCGAGTGCAAACATAATTTGTTCTTCCTTTAAAAAAAAAATACATTCAATTTATTTTATGATTTTCAGAAACGTACAGAGCTGAGGTCATCCCTGGCGACATTGAGGCTGTCAGTGGTGGAAAGTAACTAAGTACATTTACTTAAGTACAATTTTGAGGTATTTGTACTTTACTTGAATATTTCCAATTCCCAATAGTTTTACTTCTATACTCCACCACATAACAGATGCGAATATTGTACTTTTTACTCCACTACATTTTGAAACTTTAGTTACTAGATAGGCCTACTTTGTCTACGTGTATCGTACTTGTACTACTGATACTTGTTTAGATTGCATTGGACTGCATTGTGTTGACAAGGTGGTGTTTAGGCGGAGTTGCGTTACGCCAGGGCTCCACTGGGCGCGTCTGCGTCACCGTCACAGAATGTTCCCTTTTTAATCAATGAAGGGTGGCTCCACTGCCCCCGTTGTGCGTGCGTGCGTGCCGCGTGCGTGCGTCACCATTAAAATTGAACCGGTTCGTTTTTTGACGCACGCGTCAGAGACGCAACGCGCCCATACGCGCCCAGTGGAGCCCTGGCGTTAGTCATAGGCGTTTGTAGCCAGACACAAAACCGTCCTCACCAACATCGGGGAGAGGAGGAGTGTATGTGGGGTGTCAAATCACCTCAGAAATGGCAGTTCCATCCGCCAGCAGACATATCTGGCTTGTTCTATCCATTTTCAATCTCAAACATTTTCTGCGCCGTGTCACGGCGTGTGTTCAAAAAGTGGAAGAACTGCTGGTTTTTGGCTGGTGGTCGCCACAGAATTAACTGGGTTGAAAGCAGAGTAGCAGACATCAAATATTTGGACAAAATGCTGACATATTTAAGCTAACCACTTTGTCTAACTACCGTACACATAATCTAAAATATTATCAGCATTCAAACGGGATGCCAGGCTTAATGTGGTTAACAAAGCGTCTCAGATAAAAAATATATACTTCCTTTATGAACCGAAGATTGCAGGCTATGAAGGTGGTTGTTTTATTTTGGATAAATCATAACATGAATGCTAAGCCTTGGGAGGTCTGAGGGGGAAAATACTGTACTTTCTGCTAAAAACACACAGAGAAAAAGCTAAACAATTTAAAATTCATCTAAAGCTAAAACTCTTCAAACACTTGAGCACTTGATCATAAAAAAAAAAAAGAAAAAGTTTCCCTTTCAGAGTGAGCGTTAAACTCAATTTATATTCCGCCGCGAAGCACCGGCCACGTGGTTATAACGTTCATGTTCTTCTGTCACGCGTCGCCATCACACAACGGAATATAAATCCAGGCATTACTGCATCGCAGCAATATGGTCTTTCTGATCACCCGTGTAATACTAGCTTCACGCTGCTTCAAGACAAAAAAGACCTATTCACACCAGTGACTGGGATTTATATTAGAATCTGAATTCCTTTTATGTTTACAAAGGTTTTTTCTGTGCAAAGATGCAAATTGATTCTAAGGGATAATCTTAAAAACAGATGTTGAAATTCAAAACTACTAGAATTTGAAATTCAAAACTACTAGAATTTGAAATTCAAAACTACTAGAATTTGAAAGCCAGTTGGATTTTTTTGTTCTCATCATCACTGGTGTTAGAAGGGCTTTTAAAAAGCACAGCATGTCAAATATATATATTTAGGAAGTGTGTTTTTTGTGCTAGCCATACAGGCACAATGCTGATGATACTGAGAAATGTAAGAGCAAATTAAATATAGATTATGGTAATAAAAACCGAGGCAACTGTACCAGATTTTTTGTTTTGGACAGCTGTGCTGCGCGTGTCGTTAGCTAAACATGAGCGATCAGTCAGAAATCATCATCGTCATCACAATTACATACTGCATCAAATATATAACACACAATATATATTATTCAATATATATTTTTCATACTGTATGTTTAAGCAAAATAAAAACCTTAACAAAATAAATCTCTGATCCATTTTACAATATGTAAAACAAAACCAAAAATTGATATTCCTAACACATTTCTTAAAAAGTGCTAGTGATATTATTTTACAATGTGCAAATGTTTTTTTGTTGTTTGTTTTAGACAGTATAATCTTACATTCTAATAATTGTTCTATCTTCCCAATGAGTGGTTGATGTTTTTAGTGGTTGCTTAGAGACAGAGTTCTAGACATGCCCCCTACTGAGGGGAGGGGTTAGATGTTAGACACGCCCCCTACTGAGGGGAGGGGTTAGATGTTAAGACACGCCCCCTGCAGACTTCCGGGAGGAGTGGTTTGTTAAACCAGAGCCGTTTAACCCATTCTGGGCAGGGAAACCCCTTTTGGTTGTTTTAACTAAGCATTATGTCATACTTAGCTATTGAAAAATAGCAGATCTACAAGCTCATAGCGCGCCACCGAGTGGCGCCCTTACGAGCTTGTATATAGGTCTGCTATTTTTGAAAAATCTTAAAAATGCGGCACAAAATCTTTGAATATATATTCTTTCAGAAGACTTTTTTTTTTTCGACGTCAGGCCTAAATTGGTTCACCGGGGGTTAAGACAAAAACACAAGGCGTGGTTTGGCGTCAATTTGTGAGCCCTCCCTTCCCTTTCCATATTTCCTTCTCTCTCTCCTTTCCGTCCTTTTCCCTTTGCGTCCTAATTCCTCTGTCGTTTGTTTCCAATAATACATATAAGTCGGCTCTAACGAATAATAACACATCTTTATGTCTAACACAGTCTGTCCTAGTTGACCCAAACCACACTTCTAACTCATGATGACGGTGGCATCACCATCCTATGCTTACTGAAGATCGCCGTGGTCATTAACGACCGGTTCATTAGTCCTACTGTGTCTGTAGCTGTGTGTGCGATGTGTACGATGTGTGTGTGTGTGTGTGCGCGCGTACAGAGGACTGATCTAGGCAGTTTACTGGTTCATATGGCAGCCATGGAGCCCTGCGCCGGGTTCGAGGGTCAGAGCTTGAACCCTGCAGGGTTGAAATCTACATCCTTTTGGCACTTAATCGATTCATTATTTGCACATTGAGTGACGACGTCTCATCTCATGTGATACTGTCCACTAAAACAGAATTACCTTCAAAGTAGCCTTTTAGAAATACAAGGGAACCGATACATGTTCACTGTGTGAATCAACAGCATGGTTTCACATCTCAAGACCAAGATCCTATAGGTCAGCCAGTGATCAAGGCTGATCCTAGGTCAGCCAGTGATCAAGACTGATCCTAGGTCAGCCAGTGATGAAGACTGATCCTATAGGTCAGCCAGTGATCAATAGGCTCAAGGCTATACAGACAGCTGAAACCGGGGGATAATAAATATTCAAGACAAAATAGGCTTTCTAAAAGTATGAAACTGTCAAAGTTGACTCAATGGCAGGACTTTGGTCATATTTATATAAAGGGAGATTAAGTCTCTAAAGATTTAGATGTTCTTTTGTGGTGTCTTATTTGTTTGGTGAAACAAACTTCCAACATTCAGGGTGTCTCGTTTTTAAAGTGCTTAGATTATATAGTTTGGGGACGTTGACATTTTAAGAGGCCGATTCAACTCGGTTCTTTCTTAAAAAAGAAAAAAAGAAAATTATTTCCAGCTTTACGTTCAGGTTCTGATAGTGGTCAGCATTGAGTGTGGTCAGGTTTACGTCAGTCTGCTTGTTTAGAACTCTGTCTTTTATATAAGCCCCATTTCTACTTTGTCGCGTGTCGCGAAGACAACAGACCTAGAAGCTCACGCGTCGCGTCGTGTGTATGGGCCGGCTGTTTTCGGCGCGCAAACACCGAAGCATAAACGAAGGCTTTATACATGGACCATATTATACACATGCACGGATCATGAAACTTTTACAGATGTGTACAAAAGGAGACGCGAGACTAAAGTGAGCTATTTTTTTTTAGGTTTTGAATGGCACAGCATTGCAGTGCTTGTCATTACTGTACAAGGTGATGTGGTCATCATCACTGATGGAGGAGGTTCTCGTGGTGATGTATAGCTGAACGTGTAATGGCCACAGATACTAATGGACAAAAGCCAAGAGTGTGTGTGTGTGTGTGTGTGTGTGTGTGTGTACATGAGTGTGCAAGTATGCGTGCCCCCATTCCAAGACAACATGGCATTGCTGCCATAAGCCCCCAGCCCATTGGGACCTATATATGTTGGTATAGAACTTTCACCCCGAGACGTCATCTGTGACATTTAATTATTGCTATATAGCAAAATAAAATTATTTGAAAAAAAAAAAAAAAAAATCAGAACATTTTAGGTTTGTTTGAAATGGGTAAACAGTAAAAAAAAAAAATCCCCTAATAAAACGGCTTATCTTTGGGAAGCGTTGGCTTGTTGTGTCGTGGCGTTTGATCAAACGATAAAACCCAGGGAATATAATTCTTCTCCATTTCAAATCCGTATGATCCGTGTGGCGACAGGGGGTTCGGGAACTGAAGGTGGTGGTGGGGGGGGGGGGGGGGACGACAGATGACGAAGAGCTGTGATTGGTGGAAAGGCCTACATGACGCTCTCAAAGATGATGACCTTGTCGTCGGAGCCCGGGGCCAGGGACGGCAGTGACTTCATGCCGGTGTCGGGGGACATGTACTCCAGATGGTGATGGCCCCACACAGGCGTGGTCAGGTAAGCCCAACGCTGAAAACAACAACATGCATTATTATTATCATCACCAGGAGTAACAGTATAGAGGATTGTGATATTGTGAGCTTTTAGATTTAAGCAATAAGCCACGAGAGGTCTCAGGTTACCGGGTATTTTACAATGGCTGGGGGGGGGGGGGGGGGGGGGGGGGCGTAGGCAGAGCCGACGCGCGGCGGAGGGTCTTCTATACCCTCTCACAGCCATTGTAAAATACCCGGTAAGCTGGGGCCTCGAGTGGCTTATTGCTTTTCTAAGACGGTTACAAACTTATAGCAATATTAACCTAATAAAACTATTACATTCACAAAAGTATCTACGCTTTGCGCCACCAGAGCGAGCCACATCACTTCCTTGTTTTGCTCGGCAAGTATAGGCCATGTGACGGGAGAATAGCGCTTGATGTCTTTACGGGGCTGCCTAGGAGCCCCACATTCACAGTCATAATATGAGCCGGGGCGGTGCTTATACACGCCCGCACGGCATGCGTTTGTAAGGCAATCAAGCGCTCCCCTTCCCCAGTACAGCTGGAATCAGCTGAGAATGATTATAAAGTGATTGAAGGAGTGGAGTTATCGGTGGAATTTTACACCGGTCACGTGACGGTATAACCAGCCAATCAGAATCAAGTATTTGGGACTACCCCGTTTTAGAAAATGTATTAACCTCCTTGAGGGTTCCTTTGGCGGCAGCGAGTTTGTAGAGCACGCTGACGGGAATGCACAGCATGGAGGACAGGGCCATGCACCAGCCGATCACCTCGCCCCACCACGGATACACATACGAGTTGTTGTAGGTCAGAGGCTTGTAGTTGAACAGATGGAAGAAGAAGATAAACTGCAGAGAGAGAGAGAGATAGATGGTTATCTGGGCGGCATATCTACAATTTAGCCGTTTTGCAGAACAGACATTCTTAGGGCCGATTCATACTCTTATTTTACCGCCGTTTCGGCGCTGTAGTGCTCGTCAGAAATGTTCAGTAGCACCGAAGAGACGACTTTAGGACGGTACCCGGCTACCCGGCTACCCCCCCCCCCCACACCTCAAATGACGTCACATTGTAGGCTCTACAGCGCCGAACCGACTTTTATTCGGCTCTAAAATAGGAGTATGAATTGGCCCTTATCCAGAGCGACGTGTAATCAGTTTAGGCCTGACGTCGAAAAAAATAAAAAAAAGAACGTTGGCTCTGAAAGAATATATATTCAAAGATTTGTGCTGCATACAGTATATATATATATATATAGATATACCAAATGCAGAGAGACCGTGTAGTGCCTCAGTGAACTAGGAAATCCATAAAATCCAAGAAACTGGCATCAGTTTAAACACTAAAATACTATAAAACAACATATTTGTATTTTGAGCATACCGTACCAATCAATTGGATTTAATCTTTGACAGACTAATTTACCATACAAAAACAAAATACAATGCCGTCATGATGCGGTACAGTATGTACAGTTATATTAAAGAACAATTTAACCGGGTGCATATCGTTAAATAAAAAAATCCTCGTCTTACCAGACAGACAGTGGGAGTAATGAAAGACCAACACCATTTCATCCATGGAAACGGTCTGTAGCCAATCATACGAGCCACATCATCCATGAAGCGATCAGCTCCTAGTACACAGAACACACACACACTGTCAAAACACAATACATAATGCACAATGTGTGTGAATGTGTGTGTGTGTGTGTGTGTGTGTGTGTGTGTGTGTGTGTGTGTGTGTGTGTGTGTGTGTGTGTGTGTGTGTGTGTGCGTGTCTCACCATAAACCCAGGCCACCACCACACACTCCCAGAAGGCTTGCCAAAGTAGAGTCATTCCACTGGCGGAGTAGTAGTCAAAAAGCTGGAAAACATACATTCCACCCTACACATGCACACACACACACACACACACACACACACACACACACAAATACGTGTTAGAGCACTGTGCCGTCACAAAACTTAATCCATTTAGGCCTGGCATCGAAATTAAAACATGTAATAATATATATATATATATATATTCAAAGATTTGAGCCACATTTTCACGATTTTTCAAAAATAGCAGATCTACAAGGGGAGAAATCAACGCATTCCACAGGGTTGGGGCAGCAATTTCCAGAACAGTGGAAAACATTGGCAATTAGATAACATCACTCGGTTGGGGGACCTTCCCCTCCGCAAATTGCACACAACCGCGCCGTTATCGATAGCTTTGAAATGTAAATGTCCCATTTACGGGGCAAAGGCGATATAAGGTGGTGTGTTGTCGTCTGTCTGTCTGGCGGCACGCAACGCAACGCATTATGCACTGGAGGCTGTTTGGTGCGCCGTTTTATATCGGTCCGACTGCCTGCTCTGAAACTCGGCCAGTGAGAAACGTTCCGGTGTGAAAACAGGAATGCGATTAAATGCGTTAATTTTCTTAAAGGGATTGTGACATAAAAAGGTTTTGGAATTGTTCTTATTTTTTTTAGGTTTTCTAATCTCAATTGCACCCAAAAAACATGAACTTTTAACATTCAGTAGATTTTCTGTGATCTGGGGTTTTCTGGCTCAAACAGGTGCTCTGATTTGCCGGCAGTTTGTGATGTAAGAGCCTGCAAATCCCATATGTGTCAATGGGATTTGCCAGCAGATGTCACTGTTTTCACTGTGTTGCCTGTTTTCATTGTAGCTCAAAAGGCTTCCAAACCCCAAAGAAAACTTCAGACCACAGAAAATCCACTGAATGTTCAAAGTTCAGGTTTTTTGGGTGTAATTGAGGCCATAAAACCTAAAACAAAAAACAAAAACAAAAATAAATGAAAATTTATGTCATAAAACCTTTAACGCGATAACTTTTCTGTAGTTAATTAATCGCAATTAACGCGTTATAAAAGTCCCGGCCCTATATGAAAAAAACACAACCCGGTGAAACAAAACAAACCAATGGACCAATCATACCATATCATACCAATCAAAACATGAACCAATCACGCATCGGGCCTATATGACTGACCTGTGTGATCATGGAGAGGTCGATGATGAAGCACAGGATGCAGCAGATGGCCACGGCGATCTGGTGGCGGTAGCGCTGGTATTTCTTCGACGTCTCTGGAAACAGGTCCAGAATGCCCGTCACGAACCCCTCCACGCCCACGAACTGGAAGAGGCAAAGAGTGAGTGAGAAAGAGGTGGCTCTGGGGGGGTGCTCGCGCCTGTGCGTGTGTGTGTGTGTGTGCGTGCGTGCGCGTACCTGGCTGTCCAATCCCAGCAGTAGCAGCATGAAGAAGAACAACGCAGCCCAGAGAGGAGCCACCGGCATCAAACTCACCGCTTTGGGGTATGCTATGAACGCCAGGCCTGGACCTGAGACACACACACACACACACACACACACACGCACACACACGCACACATGCACACACAGAGTGAGAGACAGACACATCATTCATCTGGAGCTGGATTTATGGGCTATGCTTTCCCAGAGAGACAGACAGACAGACAGACAGACAGACAGACAGACAGACAGACAGAGTACGCACAGTTTTTAACTACGCACTCACACACACACACACACACACACACACACAAACTAGCACACACACACACACACACACACACACACATACACGCACGCACACACACAACAAATACACACAGCAGTAGGTTAGGGGAGGAAGAAAACTTAAGTAGACAGATACAAAGACGAAGGTAAGATAAAGACATACAGGATGAGAAAAACAGGCAGAAAGAGAGACAATTTAGAGACACAGAGAGAGAGAGAGAGAGAGAGAGAGAGAGAGAGAGAGAGAGAGAGAGAGAGAGAGAGAGAGAGACAGAGAGATGGAGAGGGAGAAAAACAGTGATATGGAGAGGGAGAAAAGAGAGAGGGAGAGAGAGAGAGATTTGTGATGTGTGTGTGACTGAGGTGTTCAGGTGTAGCCTTGGCACCATTTCATTTGGGTATATGATCCTGTCGGGAGCGGATGATATCGTTACGTCACGTTGTAGTATTGTTTTGTAGTCGACAGGCAGGAACAACAGGCGGCAACTTCCTTTTCCCTCAAACCGATTATTCTCAATAAAAGCTACGGGCTATACGAGAGTTCGGTTTTGAGGGGAAAGGAAGTTGCCGCCTGTTGTTCCTGCCTGTCGACGACAAAACAATACTACAGCATGACGTAACGATATCATCCCGCTCCCGAACAGGAATCATACGGACTTTTGAAACGGAGACCAGGCTTTTCCTCCGAGGTGGTGGAAAGCCTGGTGATGGCGGGGGTTAGTTCAGGTGTAGTAGTGAGGTGTGTTGAAATGTATGTCATCTGTTCACCTCTGATCCTCTCGTCCTCAACTATACGTCGTCAAAGGGTTTAGGTTTCATATCAACAATAACTCTTCCGTAATGTTACTGAATGATAAAAACCATGACGAATGATACAAATTCTGTAGCACAAAGTACATGTGGTGGATATGGGAAATAAGGTTTTACTACTGGTCAACGACTACTTGCATAATTGTTTGTCGGTTATGTTCTCGATTGACGAAGTTATTTTGAGTACTACTGAGTTTGAGTCGTCGGTTGTGTGTAGTTTACTTGAGTGCCGTGTTTGTTTATGAGTAGTTTATAGTCAAGCAGCCATGTTATTTGGTGGAAATGTAAAAGTGCTTTTTTTTGGTGACAAACTAAGTACGATGGCAATGAAAATGTATTCAGTATATTCATTTCCCTATAATTTTTTAAAGAATATCACACACATGTTTATGTTACCGTTTTAAAGTGATTTTAAGATATGTGACCTCGAAGGAAACGGATTTGCAATGAAATCCCGCCCCTTGTTGTGTCATTAATGACTTTAATTCAGCGTTTGTTTTGTTGAAAGGTTTATTTTTGTTTGTTTGTGTGTCTTTCCGTGTAGGCCTACAGTACCGTGAGCGTGCTTCTATAGCATGTATCGTGTCTGTGTGTCCAACACACACAGTAATGTGTGGACGTTTCTTTTCAGACGACCTTTCCATCAATAGCATGGCATTTCATCAAACTTAACCCAGTCAGAATTAATTAACCATCCCCTATTTGGGGCGAATTTGTCACAATACGTCAAAATTTGTCAAAATGTGTGAAAATTCGTCAAACATTTTCAAAATTTGTCAAAAAGTGTTTCACTTAAAAAAAAATGAATAGCAAAAATTAACAGATCTACAATATTGCGATGATTGTAGATTGGCTATTTTCACTATTTGTCTCCAAGTACACAGGGCTTAAAAGACCACCCGTTTTCAGTATAATCTTCATATAAATGCTCATTGTAAGAGTGACTCATCGGTGGGCTGTGGACAGTTCAGAAACCTGTGTCTACCAGAGACATTATTGGTAGGTCATCTCAAGGGTGCCATGTTATAATTAAGCAATATTATTACACAAGAGGGTGTGGGTTAACGTGATTATTGCCACGACAGGGATGCGGTCAGGAACGAGACGAAGTCGAGTTCCGCAAGCATCACTGAAGTAATATTGCAATTCTACAATAGTTACCCTTAAAACTAAGAAAATCGCTGAAAAAATATATTTTCTTAATGACAGGACCACTACGACCACAAATGTCCCAAGAAACTAGCTAGCCCAGCCACCGAGTTTGCTAGCGCTCTGGGAAAACAGAGCAGCTGAATTCTTTGTTTTGATTAGTGAGGACCAATTATATGAAGATAAGGTGAAAATGGTAAAGGGTTCCTTTATTTTTCAGCGTTTTATATATATTCTTTTTTACAAATTGAACCCTGTACAATGGTGTCACTTGCTACAAAATATACAGAATTTTGGTCCAACATTACATCAAGCTCATAGTGATTTTCTACTTATTTCAATCTGCTTCATGCAGTCAATTATTAATAAGAAAATGTGAATAGTAGGAGTTTGCTATTCCTTTTTTCACCAAAATTCTGTGTCAATGTTTCAGGCAAGCTAGGCCAAGCCTACTGCTCATTCAACACATCGCACATTGCTCTTAAAATGATTCATGTGACATGCTAGGCTATATATTTGCACTAATATGAAGGGGGTTACAAAAATGTATGCGTTTCAAATGATGACACTTGCAGAGAATATTACAGTAAATAATGCTGTCACTGCAGGGTCAATACAGTGCAGGCATCAAATGAACGTTACCATGAAGATGGCGTTTCTGCTTTTGTCTTTATGCGTCACAATTATCATCTTTAGAATGTCACATCATCACATAGCTCACAACACTCAACACCAAAGTTACTAATACATATCAACAGTATTTTCTCAATATTTGTCAGGAGTGTTCATTTTTTTGTTCCCATTATGCTCATTATGATTCTTATATTTTGTTTCTCTACGTGTGTCTGTAAATATGGTAATATATGTTCCATATTTTCTATTCTCTAATATATATATTTTATTCACAACCAAAGGTCAACGCAATTGTAGGCTACGTAAAGTTTATAAATACAACTCAAATCAATATAAATGTGGTTAAAAGGACAACTTTAGTTTTTTTCTACCAAGGTTCATGTTTTAGGTTGTTATTAAGAGTGTTATTTTTGAGTGGTGCAACCACTCCAAGGAACAGCAATGTCCGTGTCGGGGACAGCCTTCCATTCCGAAACATCGCCATTCCCGAAACACTGCCATTCCGAAACACTGCCATTCCCGAAACACCGCCTTTCCGAAAGGGTGTGAATTGTCTATTTTCATGTCAATCAATGGCCGCTCATTCTAATGAGCCCAATACGCGTGCGTCCATAAACCCAACGTGTCTAATGAGCGGCCATTGACTCAGAAATGGGCCATCATGACATGGACCGTTTGATCTCCAATACTAAATACTTCTTTCAGTTATCCTTTTTGTTGGATTAATAGAATGAGTTCGTTTATCCACCTATATGCCTGTGTTCACCTATGTGTGTCTGTGTTGGTTAATGAGCACCAGTGTATGACTATGAGTACCAGTAGGGGGCGCTGTTGTGCCAGAAACAGAGAGAGGGATAGTGCTGCACTGTTGCCTGCTAATATGAGAGAGAGAGAGAGAGAGGTGGGTGGGGGGGGAGTTGCACCACTCAGTTCACACGGGTGTGATTTTTATTTATTTGCTGCTTTCTTTCGTTTTAGGGATTTTTGCCGTTTTTGAGCATTCGAGCAATATGAGCAATATGTTTTTTTGTTTTTTTTTTACAAAATATTATAGAGATTTTTTAATTTTATTATATTTACTATAGTCCCCAGGAAATTACATCTGGCAAACAAAAGATCCCGGGATCTACTGAAAGTGTCAAACTGACATTGAGCCTGTATGACACACAGTCAGTGAAGCACACCTATAAGATTCCATGCCCCCGGACAAGCCTGTGAGCGTGCACCGATGTGTCCCGACGTGTTACACGGACATCAGTGACCCATTATGCTTTGCCGTCTGTGGTGATTGCATAATGATTCTAATGTAGCCCACAGGAACAGGTCACCACTTTTTGGTGCGACACAGCGCACACACGGCTCTTGTTTACCGTTCCGTTGACAACACGTGTGCCGGCAACAACAAAGAGTGACAAGGATTGGGAGAAGACGCACACTTTATCCTTTAGTAAGGCTTTATCGGGGAAAGGAGGAGATCGACGTCAATGCGAGCTCCACAACACTGGTAGGCTGCAGTAAATAATAAAAAATAAATCGCTGTAACATTTTGTAAGCTAAAAGCTAAAATCCCCTAAAACGAAAGAAAGCAGCAAATGAAAGAAAAATTAACACTTTCTCTAATAATAACCTAAAAAAAAAACTAAAGTTGTCCTTTGATGTCCATATACACGGTTAATACGTTTGATTGTAGAATGCAGTGCACCAAACACGTGGAGCGTGTTGCTATCTAACACACAAACACATCTGTAACACTTTACATTACATTGTTGTCACCTTTAGTATTGTGGTATTATCTGGAGTATTACTATAGTGTTAATGTTACATTTAGTATTGTGGTATTATCTGGAGTATTACTAGTGTTAATGTTACATTTAGTATTGTGGTATTATCTGGAGTATTACTAGTGTTGTTGTCACCTTTAGTATAGTAGCATATCATTGTTACCTGTAATCAGAGATGGGTAGTATTTCAATTAAATGTATTTGTACTTTGAATACACATTTTAATTGCTTTTGAGTAGGCTATTATTATTTAAGTGTATACTTGTTGGCCGGAAAATAATCAGATTTAATTCATAACAAAAAATGTTTTTCAAGATTATGTTTTGTGAATTTAAAATGACGTAGCCTTAATTCTATTCCCTAATAAGACATTAACTTTTATCACCAAGTTTAGTATAGGACTAATAGCCTACTAATTAATAGCCTAATTTACTATTCTCTTCTGTATTTAAATGACATACATCAGGCATCATTTGTATTTTGTATTGTGCCCATGTCCATATATTGTTGTTACCTGTAGTATTGTAATATATACTGTTGGCTGTAGTATATTGTTTTTATCTGTAGTATTTTGTTGTACTGTAGTTGAGGTGTAGTATATTGTTGTTACATGTAGTTATGGTGTAGTATATTGTATAGTTATACAAGTATAGTTAATGTGAATATTGTTATTAAGTGTAGTTAATGTGTAGTATATTGTTATTAAGTGTAGTACATTGTTGTTATCTGTAGTTAATGTGTAGTCTATTGTTGTCGTTACCTCTAGTTAAGGGGTAGTATATTGATGTAGGTGTAGTTAAGGTGAAGTACTTTTTACGTACACTTTTTATGTATGTGATGTATTGCCATGCTTTTTGTTCTTGCTTAATGTAAGTCGCTCTGGATTAAGAGCGTCTGCTAAATGCCTACATTGTAGTATATTGTTGTTAAGTGTAGTATAGGTGTAGAATATTGTTGTTACCTGTAGTACAGGTGTAGCATATTGTTGTACGACTGTAGTATAGTATTAGTACAGTCGTATATTGTCACCTGTAGTACAAGTGTAGCATATTGTTCTAGGACTGTAGTGTAGTACAGTCGTATATTGTCACCTGTAGTACACGTGTAGCATATTGTTGAAGGACTGTGGTATAGTACCGTCGTATATTGTTAGAGGTGTAGCATATCGGTTGCCAACTACAGTATAGCATTGCAGCATGGTGTTACCTGCATTGTTGTACTGTAGTATCAGGGCTGGACTGGCCATAGGACATACCGGGCATATTCCCGGTGGGCCGCGACCCTGTAGGGGGCCGCCATGATATTAACATTTTTTGACAGGCAGGCCAATTGGCGGCAGGCCACCAGGAAAGGTCCGGGCCTGCTGCCCATTCTGCCATCATGATCATTTCACTGTGCCTGTGTATCAGTGAGTGACAAATAAACCCTCTTCTATCTTCAATCCTTTTGCCAGCATCATTCTTGTGAGAGCAACAAAGGGTTGTGTGGTTGTCTGTTGGTTTGTATCATTTTGTTCTGTAAAAGTGGTGGTATTATTAGGGCCCGTTTGTGTGTGCCTCGACGGAGCGGGCGGTAGAGTTTCTGCTATCTGCGCGCTGGTTGTGGTGGGCTGGTCTGGGCCAAATTCGCGCGGAAACTATCGGGCCGAATTTGTGTCCCAGTCCAGCCCTGTTGTTACCTGTAGCAGAGGTGTAGCATTATTGGTTGCCAACTACAGTATAGCATTGCAGCATAATAGTGTCACCTGCATTGTTGTACTGTAGCATATACCTGTAGTATTGTGGTATTTGTTTACCTGGTAGTAGAGGTGTATTGTTTTACCTTATATTGTTACCTTAGTTACCTTTGGCAGAGGTTGTACTGGAGACCCGGAGCCCTCTTGTTTGAGAGGTGAGACACATCTCAAGAGGTCTACGGTCCTGGTTAGATAATCCTTCAGTTAATACCCACACACACACACCCACAGAGCACACAACCCCACAACACTGACACAACAATGTACACAATGTACACAACAAACACTGAATCAAAAGAGGCTAATAAACAAACGTCTAATCCTCGTGTCAAAGTATGTGCTGTCGTCTAGTTACGGTATCTTGTGTGCATCTTGTATGAGTTCTCAAATGCACACCCCTACACACAAGTGCACACACGCGCACGCGCACACACACACACACACACACACACACACACACACACACACACACACGCACACGCACACATGCATACGTGTATATGCACTCACGCACACAAGTGCACACACAAGTTCTCAAACGCACACCACCACATACTGTACACAGCATATGTGCACACACACAGTCACACACACACACACCACACACAGTCACACACACACACAGTCACACACACACAGTCACACACACACACACACACACACACACACACACACACACACACACACACACACACGTGTAGTAGGAGGTTGAGTAACACAACAGGAGCAGAATTTCATTCACAGTTCTAGAATTATTCTCAATCTTTCTTTATCTTCTATTTCCTCTATCTCCCCCTCTCTTTTCACTTGCATCTTCTATACCTTACTCCTCTCGCTCAATGCTACCTCTCCTCTCTCTCTCTCTCTCTCACTCACTGTCTGTCTGTCTGTCTGTCTGTCTATCTCTCTCTCTCTCTCTCTCTCTCATCTCTCTCTCTCTCACTCTCTCTCTCACTCTCTCTCTCACTCTCTTGACAGAAAGGAACAGATGTTTGGGTCATGTGTTAATGTTGGTGTATAGAGTGACAAGGAGAGAGAGAGAGGTAGAGTTAAAGAGGGAGAGAGAGAGAGAGAGAGAGAGAGAGATAGAGATAGAGAGAGAGAGAGAGAGAGAGAGAGAGAGAGAGAGAG
Organism: Protomyctophum bolini; assembly: GCF_963924005.1. NCBI lineage: Eukaryota > Metazoa > Chordata > Actinopteri > Myctophiformes > Myctophidae > Protomyctophum > Protomyctophum bolini. Next base: position 48,104,914 of record NC_137866.1, read on the forward strand.
AGAGCAATGAGACACACATTGTTAACACTACTGTGTTAAAGCCGAGTTCAGACGGGACTCAAATCAACCACGCTGCGTTAAATCATTGAGTGACCGAAAACAAATCATGTTGGTCACCTGATTTTTTTTGTTTTTGTTTTTCATTCCTAGCAAAGGAATATTAATAAAGGCTTAAACTGAACAGAACTTGCCTTGGACTTTTTTTTTTTTAATTCATAGCCTTATTCTTTCCACTGTGATGTTTAACAGTGGAAAGGCCTGATGTCGACATTTCTAAATCATGACAGTTTTCTGAAAAACCTCATGTTTCCATATCAGTGGTGCTCAATATTTCATGTCAAGGACCCCAAAAAACCATTATATGTAATTGGGCCGCTGACCCCCCCCCCCCCCCCATCTGAAAATATGTTGTTCCAGGGAAAACCCTAACCTGACTTTGCCAGCTGGGGGCGGTATTGGGTAACCATGTTCCCCAACACCGCAACCATCTGGGACCTCTCAGGGAGTTAACACCGAACCGCTCCGTACCGAACCAATCAGCGTGAGCTAAGGGCGGGATATGTGCGAAACCGGATGTGAAGCTATATAGACACGTCAATATGATTGGTTGTGTTTGCACTCCCACACGGTGATAGACAGACGGTCCCATCCAATCATCTACCAAGTATCTTGAAAAAAATTAACAGCCCCATCATCGAATTGCCTCCCGAGATCCCAGATCCCAATAAGCTGTGAAACAAACTTGTGTAGCAAGCTTCTTGGATCTGGCAGCGTCAGGTTAGGGGAAAAACCCCCCAGAAGCAAAGATTTGAGACCGTTCGCCGTGAAAGAATATATATATTCAAAGATATTTCACGATTAAAAAAATAAATAGCAGACCTACAAGCTTGTAGATCTGCTATTTTTCCAATAGCTATAAAGTATAACATAATGTTTAAAACACCAAAAGGGGTTCCCGTCCCCAAAATGGGTTGACAGTCGTGAGCTGTGTGTGTCAGTCTAATGGCATGTGATGACTGTAAATGCATGGACGTCGCACGGCGCCAGAAGCGAACCAGTGTTGTTGGGTTTTTTTTTTTTGTTGTTGTGTTTTTAAATATTTTTATTGGTTTTTAAAATTTCCAACCAGTGTTGATTTTGTTGACGAAAAACAAAAGGAGGGACTAGTGGAGAAGAGATAAAGACAAGCTATTTGATTGGTTGTGTGCACGTGTCTCTGAAAATAGCAGATGCACAAGCTCACAAGCAACGCGCTGTGAGCTTGTAGATCGGCTATTTTCCCGCATGCAGCTACTTACTAATCAGGCATTATGACACCTAAAGATACATTTTAGTCGACTAAATCTGTATAGCGTAATGGACCGGAATCTTATATTTATAGTCTAACTGGACTAAAAGCAAAACATTTCAGATTACTAAAACTAAAATGGAATTTTATTCTAAAACCAAATCAAGAGTTGCTGTCAAAATCAACACCGCCGTGAACGCAGCCCGTCGACACGTCGCATGCCAAAAACAGCTGAGCTACAAGCTCACAACCCCGTCACAACGTGATGCGCCGTAAGCTTGTAGATCTGCGATGGAATATGAAGTGAGCATAAATGGCAGCAAACACGCTCTTCACTGCACCAGTAAATCAACATCCTATCAAACTATAATCACCTACTGTATAGGTTTTAATTTAGTTTTCATTTAATTTACACCACAGGCTATAATTTACCCTGAATTCACCGATACAATAGATGTACAATGACCTGTAATTAAACTAATAAACACTAGTAATAACAACTGTTTATTAAATAATATTCCTAGTAAAAAAAACACCCGTTTTGCTATTGTCATCACTATTATTAAGTTATTATATATATATATTATGAGTATTATTATTAAAATTGTTAATATTATTCTGATATTATTATTATTATTATTATTATGAGCTGATCTGTCTGCATAAGTAGCTGCAGTCAAACATGGCGCGGCGCGGGCGTGTTGTTAACACAACACAAACGGCCCGCGTTGACGCAAATAGACGAGTTGAGAGACCCCAGGTTATATGATTGGCAGCGCCAAAAGAAGCTGCCCGGATACCCGACCGTGCTGCATACCGATAGGGTGAGAATCATATGAGGAACTATTTAGAAACTGCACATGGTCAGTTTCCCACATGGAGTCGTTGTCAGCCAACCTACTTCTGTTCGACGCCCCACCACCCCCACCCCCCCCCCACACACACACACAAACACACACCACACTGACGGCAGCTACCCATCACTGGTTTTAAAATAGCTTCCTGCTTTCGACCTGTTCACTTCCTGTCATGCTCATGTGTCAGCTTTCAGTCAACAGCTGCTGTCCACAGAGACCTTCCACAGTGACATTCCCCCCCTGACCTGGAATCTGTTCCCGCCCAGTCGTTAAGACTAATTGCATTCAGGTTATCATGAACAAGGAGGGGATCCTTACAACCAACCCAATAGTATATACGGAGTGAGTGCTATAGGACCAGATCCCAGATCAGTAACATTACACTCAACCAACAGTGAGGCGTATATATCTAGGCCTATATAGATTGATGAAGTCAATTTTGTTGACTTTGACAAAATGTCAAATGGTTGACTGGTAGAAAATGTGCTTTAAGGGTTGTCCACACCAAGTGCGATAACTTATACCACCGTTTCCCAAACCCATGTGTAGGTCACAGACCAACGGGCAACAGTTCTTATTAATAAGTAATGATTTTAAAAAAGGGTTTTTGCTTACTGTTTATCTGCACTCGCTCAATGCAATATACAGTATGGATAATCCGGCTCAGAGTATCTCAACAATAAGTGATGTATAAGCAATGTCAGGGGTTTTGATAGTCATTCCAGACATTTTCTGTTCTCAACTTGTGTTTATTGTTTTTACCTGCCTCCTGCACCGAACCTGTGTCTTGACCTAGATTATACCTTTGCCCTGGCTGTTTGCCTGTCTATCTAAACCCTACCTGTTCCAGCAGCTCTGTGCTTAGTCGTTGTGTGTGAACCTTGTGTTTTATGGCCTTTCTAGAAGTGTTTTTGTTGACTTTTGCGATTTTTGTATTACGGATTTTGTGTTGGACTTCACACACGCCGTTTAAAGTAAAGATCTTTTGAGATTTGGAATTAACCTTTTTTGTGACTTTCGTCAAACTTTGATCTTTGGGGGGGATTTTGAGATTAAAGTTATTCGTTTCTGGAATTGGGTTATTTTTGTTGTGCCTCTGCCCTGGAACGCCTATTTTGAGAACACTTTGGGTATAGTTTGCCACTGTTGCCATCGTGATAGCCGTGACTCGTGGTATGGATGCTGGCATCTGCTTGAGTCTGAACAGGTTTCAAACGGTCTCATAGTTAAGGTTGTATAGTTAAGCAATATTACACGATATGGTTTAACGTGATTATTGCCACGACAGTGATGCGGTAAGGAACGAGACGAAGTCGAGTTCCGCAAGCATCACTGTTCTACAACAGTTACCCTTAAAACATAGAAAATCCCTGAAAACTGACAGCGATTTTTTTTTTTTTTTGAATGACAGATGTAGTCACTATACGACCACAGATGTCCCAAGAAACTAGCTATAGCCTAGCCACCGAGTTTGCTATAGCGCTCTGGGAAAACAGAGCAGCTGAATTCTTTGTTTCGATTAGGTGGTGAACGGTGCCGGTTTGATCCACGGCTAGAAGCCGTTTCTCAACCAATCGGATTGCTTCCCTCGAAACGACCTGTTGTAGAATTATCGTTATTGGTGCAGACAGCCCTTAATGCTCTGAAGCAATTCCCAGTGGTCCTAATTCAGAGAAAGG